>NC_058496.1:16735033-17035540 GCF_020382885.2 Scatophagus argus | reverse complement strand
GGTGTAACGTCCGCTACACATGACCCGAGCCACATTTTACTACATTTACTACATCTCTCTGCACTCATTACCCAGTCGAGCATAATTTGCGTCCTTTACACTTTTATTTTCACTATTTCGATTGCAATACCGGCTTGCATTTATTTAATGCAGAGACAATAACCGCGCGTCATTCATCTTTTTTTATTAAGTCGTTTGTGGCGCGAAAGCTACAATAGCTCATCACCGCCAGTGCTTGGTTAAATAAATAAATAACCATCGTTAAAAGTAAATGTAGGCTAACATGACGCGCTCGAAATGGCAGATGCAGATAGCAAGCTGAGCACCAAAACCCAAGCTGACCCAACATGATGTCATCTCTTGTGTGTGTAGAGCGCATGAGTGAGAGGCAGCAGACCTGTGTTTCACTGCAGAAGTGTGTCATTTGTAAAGATTTAAGGAATCATTTAATCCCCTGCTGTGAAATTGCACATGCATGTCTTTACATCTTTTTTTACTCAGGAATGCATTTGCAGGTAGAAATATGTAAAGTCAATTCACACACATTTGTTTGGCAGCATAGAGTGCACTCCTCCTGAGACAATGCTAAATAAGTAGTGTCAAACTGATAAAGAGATCCTGATCTAATGAGAATTTGTGCTCTTGTTTACAGCCGTTTTGTCATTGTATCTCTAGCCAAGAGTTTTAGTGCCCTGTTTCAGTTTTGCAGCTGACATGACTTCATTCAAAGGGCACAGCACTGTTGTGCAAGTCTTCTCCCTTGTTCACATTGCCCATATCTAGCAGGCTCATATTGCAACCTATTGACCATGCAGCCGAGAGAGGGAACAGAAAGTGACACGCTTCCTTATTGACGATGTTATCTAGGGCAGTTCAATCTTTTATTTGGATTTTACTTTGTCCTTTTCAGGTAAATGTTTTATTGGTAATATAAAAACACACAAATATACTGGTGGGCTAAATGCTCGTATTTTGTACATGCAAGCTGTGAAACATTTAATGAAGAGAATATATATTAAGCGTTTGGATAAATTATGTTCTTTTGCTACGTGATCCTGTCTTCTCGTAAATTTGCATGCCTTTTGAGTGCGTCTGTTGTGTTTGCATGCATGCTGATGGATGCACTGGGAAAAGGACACATCAGCTGCTCTTGACAATTGGCTGATGTGGCTGTCAGAGACACGGGGTGGGTTGGGGGTGCAAGCAAGACATGCACTCACTGAGCACACTGGATGGGTTTAAAACTGGGTTCAGGATTATTTTTCAGTCAGTCAGAATACACATTTTTTAGGACTGCGCCGACAATAAGCGGTGAGAGCAAATTCTTTTATAAAAAAAGTCTTGATATTTACAAGGCTCTTGCCAGTGGTCTTAGCATTTCAAGCCACATAGTTTCACCACTCACTCTTCATGGTCACTTACAATAGATGGGCTATTTCATTAGCCAGATATCCAAACACAGTCGGTCTCCTACAAGAACATTTTCCTGTCCTTTTCCTAAAATTGTGTGTCGCATGTACAAGCACACTTCATAAATCAGCAATCAAAACGATTACACACCATTATCACTTTTTTCACGTGCTCTAATCCAGCTGAGCAAAATAATAATGAAACAGCTGTCTTGGAAACTACAGGAATGTGTAAGTGGCTGTGCAAATATATAGACTTATACGCTGTTTTAGCACTGTTGTATATGTACCGGTGCTACTGTAACAGAGGGCAGTCGGTGTAGTTGTGTTCATGTGTTTCAGAGGAAAGGCTTTGGAGACTGGCCTGAAGGGCGGAGGTTGGATTTTTTTTTTTTTTGGGTGGACAGAATCTAGCTACTCATTTCTCCAACCTTTTTTTGGATACTAGTAGCTACTGTGGAGAGCATGATCAAGATGCCCCATGTCTGGGTGGGAAAATTAATGCCCACACTGAATTAAGATACATTCAGTGGCATGACCTGACATTATCAGCAGACCCTATGTTGGCAGGGGGAGATTTAAATCCCTGAGGGTGGACTTCATACATGCCTTGTGTTGTAAAGAGTTTGTTTTTCTGTGCGTGAGTAAAATTGAAAATATAAAGCAGAATAGGAGGTGGGTGCCTCTCATCTCCACCTTTTTACTTTTATACAGTAGTTACAGTATGCTCGCACCGCCGACACTTCACATGTATAAATTTATTTCACATGAGCTGAGATCAGTGGATTTGCTCGTGGAAACAGTGATTTAATGTAATGCTTTCAAATTGCAGAGCTAGAAGGCAAAGCTGTATGCTATGGAACAGTAAGAAGGACATCCCCAAATTTAGTGACCAGATTCAAACCCACATGCTGGCAAGGATACAATATGCTGCAGAGTGTTAGAGAAAGACATAGGAGTTGTATTTGAAATTGCAAACTTTTTCTTTTTACTTTTACTATGTACTGCTGCCAAATTGTTGCATGCTGTATACAACTGGGACATACTACTTTGCACCTCGAACTTTGGCCCTCTTGCTCATTTAACTAACAGTCAGTGCAAAAGTTGAACTAAAATGAAAAAGTATGTGATTTGGAACGTAGCCTAGCTGCCAACCGTCTGTGCTCCCTTAGCAGCTCAGAGGGTGTGACGCATCTTCTGCTGTGCTGAAGGGTCCGAATAGCCAGATGCAGGAGGACATCCTGGTATTTTTGGCATACTGCCTTTGCCATACTCTGCACTGGAACATTGCTGTCTGCTCTGTTGCTGAGCCTAACCTCTGGTGCTGATGAGAGAATTTGTCCTTAAGGGAGCAGTAAATTATGACATTATCACACAGGGGAAACAGAGTGAATAAAGCAGAATCTACAATTCTCACTCCTCAGTTACAATTCATTTCTTGTTTTTGCAGGCCCATGGTGTCATTGTTGTGTAATAATGGCTACAGCAGTTTATCTGTTCATCAAGTAATCACTGCCTCCCTGTAAACAAGCTGCAGTAGTTACCATTGTTGGTGTGACCTCTGTGTGCCTCTAGGAGTTTTAGCTTCTGCTTCACAGCTTTTCTAATGTGCTGCAGTGCCTAATGCAATCTCTTTCAGTCTCACTTGAATCCTGACTTGTCTAATTTAAGAACAACTAGAAGGCCTACGGACAGGCTTTTGGCCTCAAAGAACCCAGGCCTATATAATTAAAACCGAAGACCAGCCTCCTCTGTCCTACTGTGACCTAGTAGGTGATGTCGTACCGGAGTCTGTGACTCTTCCTTTTTCTCCCTCCTCTTTTCTGGGGTTATGTGGAAGTCAAAGTTAATAAGTTTACCTGTTCTGCTGTCAAAAAGCCATGA
Organism: Scatophagus argus; assembly: GCF_020382885.2. Lineage (NCBI taxonomy): Eukaryota > Metazoa > Chordata > Actinopteri > Scatophagidae > Scatophagus > Scatophagus argus. The sequence continues at coordinate 17,032,247 of NC_058496.1, read as the reverse complement.
CAGGCCTGCTGGCAGGCCCATATGTCTTACAGCTTGACACCAACCCTGTAATGAGTTTGCTGGCTGTGTGCTCGGTAAGCTCTATATACCTGTGAGTCAGCCATTATGATGTTTTCCTGAAGTTGAAACCCTTGATGCCAGTGGAGAAAGTCTTGGCAGGTTTTGTTTTGCATCAGTCACAACCTGTTGAAGGCATCAGTGAAAAACATACATTTCTTCTCCCTGCTGACTAATCCATCTCAGCATCTCTCACAACTCTCTGCTGAAAGCGATGAACTTTTCTCCACTTCCATGTGATGGAGGCCTGATGTTTGAAAAATGTATTAGAGAATTGTCAGTTTAGCTGGTGCTACAGCAGTTTGGTGGTTTATGCCACGGTAGCAGAGCGCATCAAATATTAAAGCGCTGCTGTCAGGCTTAATGTTCTGCAGTGATCTGGTTTAGCATGTCTAATATAGGAATGCCGTCTCGGATGACAAGGAGAATTATACCCCTTCCCCCCACCCCCACCTCTCCTCTACTAGCAGATGTGTTAACACGTACTGCTTTCAGTGGTGATTTCAAAAGACAGCAAAACTCTGCACTGCTGCAAGATCGTGGTCTTGTGTAGCCAGCAAGAGAAAGAACCCGATATTTGGATTAATCCACGGTTGCAGTAGCACTTTATTTAATTACATCATCATGAGGGCTTTACGCATGCACGTGTTCACAGTAGGTGCATCCCTAAGCCATCTTCTGATGGGCATCAAGGCAGTGTTTGTACCTAAAGACCGACTCAACCGTACGTTACATCTTCTTGTCCCAATTAGAAACTCTTTATCTTACTTGCTTTGAGTAAGCATTCTTGGATTTCATGGAAACTGACCATGATAAGAGTCATAGGGAAAAATGTGAAATGGATCTAGTTATGGCCCAGCAGCTGGTGCAGACCTGAGTCATGGCCTTGGTCAACTGAAAGCTGTCTCGGAGGGGAGGAAGTCACGGCCCAACAGATGTCTCATGAACAAATGCCTCCCTAGTGAGTGTGCCACCTTTGTTGTTTATGGATTTTGCCTTAAGACGAAAGTGACATTGAGAGCGACAACGAAAGAGAGACTGACAACGTGGACACCTGCAGCTTATAGACAATTGTGGCCTATACAAGTTTTTTTTTTTTCTTTTTAAATTTAGTGGGTGCGGCTTATATTCAGGTGCGCTCAATAGTCCGGAAATTACAGTAATTCATTGAAAATTTTTTGTCTAACTAACCAGTTTTGATCTTTGGTAAGTGGTAGAATCCAGCTTTTGCCCTTCACAGTAAAGTCTTCACAATGAAAATATTGCATACATTGAAAGACATTTATTGTGGCATTTTAAATGGAGGCTTGTGTCTGGATGCACATGCTAGCTTTTATTCATTTGACAGGCCTAATCATTTTTCTTTCATGCCTTCTATTCCACTAGTGTAACATCTGGCTTGACTTGTTTACTGCATGCAGTGTTACCAATATGTTATATCCCAAAATGCAGAACAGATTGGTTGTTAAATGCCTCATTCTGTCTTGCGCATTACATAGACTGTTCTTCCCCGCATTGTTTTCTTCTTGAAGCATACTAAACCCTCTGTCATAAGAGAGGCATTTTGGCAAGTCAGTCTCACTGGGTGTGGGAAGTTAGCATGAGTGACTTGATTACAGCTCTTCATTAGAAGCGTGCCTCCAATCCTCTGGCGAGGTTGCAGCTGTGACCATGAATTTGCCCCCCCCCCTCCCACATTATGTCCGGTTACATCTGTCTCCAGCTCTTCAGACATCTGCAGGCCTGTCTCTGCTCTTCCATGACTAGGCCAGGTTGAAGTGCTGGGAAATTATGGCTGCAGCCATCATCGTCACCCAAAGAAACATCACCAGTGCTGATGGCTGACTTGTCTTATCTCTGCCCACCACCATCCCTCATGGGCCTAAGGCTAAATTTAGCTCCGCAGAATGAAGGAAAGAACTTAGGCAGAGTATTTTTAGAACTACATGGTTCACTGTAATAGGGGTCTTTAAAAAATTCAAAGTGTCATGTCATAGGCCTACAACTCTGCCATTCTGCTGACTCTCTCCTGCATGCAACTGGCTGGGAAAACTCCAGTGTGCGCGGCTAGCTTAGCAGAGTGAGGCACGTCAGCAAGGCTTAGGGTGCATGATTGTGATGGACACATTTGCTGATGTGAGTGGGGGGGGTGGGTGAGGTATTACACTGCACCACACTGATCTATTTTGGGAGCTTCCTTTGCCTGCCCAAAGCGCTTTTGCATCTCACAGTTCTACTTCATAATTTCTACTCGGCTCTTTTTAGACCATGTCAACATTTTTTTTAACCGTTATTGCAGAGAACATTGCAGCATTGGTTGAGCACTTTTATGGCAGCTCAGCAATGGGTACTGTGGCCAGTGTTGGTATTATTTAATGACTGTTGATAAGCTTCGATTTCATGGCATTACCAAATGATGCAGGGCTTTTAAGGTTGATGTCGCCAGAATGCAAATCACCGTGAACCTTTTTGGTTTGCCTGCCACAGAACCTGATATAAATGCTTGATAACTTCTATCTGTTGGGCTACCACAGTGTGTGCCAAACCCACCTCCCTCCCCCCAAGTCCCAAGAGAAACTAGGCCTCTGCTCAAGCTCTGTGTAGCCCTAATGCTGTGACTGGACAGCCTCCATTGGGTCAAGTGGAGATTTGCCTCTGATGAATCTGGGGGAGATTGTGTTGTGCTCTCGCCAGCCAGCAGTGAATCAGGATAAATGTAACTTTAATTTTTTATTTTTTAGTTAAGTCTGTGGGGCGGCCTGGCCGAATATGTTTATCGCTGGATTTCCCACCAGTAATTTACAGTTAAAGACAACATCAAGGCTAAAAAACTTATTCCCCCTGCATTTCAGCAGTCTCCCATAGTTGCTGCTATTATCTGTCAGACTGAACCTTTAGCTAACCCCTGATTCATCAGACTGGATGTGAATGGTGTGTCATATTGCATGAGGGAACATAGGAGTAGAACAAAAAGGCAATAAGAGCCAAATCAAGTAGCCACCCTTTTCTTGCTTAATAGTCCATGCTAGGATAGCTTTGTATGCCTTTGTGAACCCAGATAGCCCAAGGTTGAACTGAACAATTGTCCAATTAAACTGTGACTTGGAGGAAACTCTGCCAGTCAATAGCCCGCCCAACCACTTCCCTTGCTCATTCTTGCTTTCGTTTCCTCTCAAACTCACACATAAACACACACACACACACACACACACACACACACACACACACACACACACACACACACACACACACACAAGCTTTCGTCATACACGAACACAAATGAACCAGATGTGCAGCACTGCAAAGCCAGGAGGCCACAAACCCAAGGATAATTGCAGCTTGGATGATATAGTCCCAGAGGGCAAACAAGGAAATGGTTAAATTGTCAGGTCATGAGGATATCAAAGAAGCCAGTGCAATCACACGCCCTTTCTGGCTTTTCATAGACAGTAACCTCATGACCCATGTCCCGCTATTGTTTGCTGGTGTGAGACAAGGGCCATGTCAGATAGGAAAGCCGATTGTACATTCTTACCCAATTCACAGTGGAGGAGCAGGAAGCAGGCCAGTATTACTATTGGATTACACGTCAAGGTTCAAGTTACTGTTATCACCAATAATCACAGTCTGGATGTTATTGCAGATACACTTGGTAAGGACTGTATCACAAAGGATAATTAAGCATCCATTTGCTGATAAGCTTTTAAACTGTTGATTGCATCTAAGTCTAGAGGGACATGCTAAATTAATAGTTTTCATTGGACAGTAATATCAGAAAGTTCACTGTGTTCAAAGAAAATGAATGAGGCTTGGTCTGAATACCGATACATCTCCACACATAACTGTTATAAGTCAAGATAATAATTGAGGGCCTTAATAGACAGCAGGCAGAGCTACCACATCTGACTCTCCGCGACATCCGTCTGTAAGAGCTTTTGTCTATCCATCTATGCCTCTCATTCTTTCTCAAACATACAGACACATCCTCTCTTTCAGTCTGATTTATTGGGCTAATAGTAATGGGTCCCTGTTGTTAATGTATGACCCTTTCTTTTTTCAGACAAATATGCGCAATGTAAAAATTAATCCAATTTAATAATTGATTGAAAACAAACAGGACTACAGGATTCTGGTGAACTGAAGGGGTTATGATATGTATGTGTGTGTGTAAATGGAGAATGCAGCAATAGTAAAATGTCACTGGAAAGAGCTAGTGACTGCTCTCCAATCCCGTTTCCCAAAGAGACAGGGTGTGAGGGCTTGCAGAAGTTGATAGATACCACCAGGAACAGCAAGCCTGAACCACCAGTGATTTTTAGAAATGCAGGGAAAACAGCAGAATAACTGCTGCAGGTTCTTTTGACATAAAACCTGGCCAGTCCCCATAGCATTTCACCATGTATCTTGGAGTGAGAGACTGAACCTCTCAGCCAGTAAAAGTGAGATTAATTCCCTCAACAGTGATACTAGGCAAGAGAGCTACATGCAGAGAGCTTGAGTATACGCAAGATACAAGATTATAATTATCAGGCTTTGCTAAACAGAGTCTATCAAGTTCAGGTTGATCAAAAAAACAAATACTGGAAATTATTTTGATTATCAGTCTGTTTTTCTCATCAGTTTTTTTTCATCCAGCTTTTTCTAGTGAGATAATGAAATGTATATCTTTTTAGATTGTTGCACAGACAATACAAAATGCAAAACAAGCCATTTGAAGACGCCACTGTGGGCTCTTAGAACTTATGGCCACCATATTTCATGGCATTGTCTAGACTAACTAATATTTTTTTGTGACTGAGAGTTGGTTGAAAAAAATTAAAAGTTTACTCAGATTTACAATGCTGATGGCTGATTGTACACCAGAATATCAGCGTGTTACTTTAAGTACTGGTATAGGGACAGGAAACCATTTTTTGACATAGCCTGACCTAACCTAGCCAAGGTGTTGCTTGTAGTTACGTCTAAGTAGTTACTGAGTAGTTTCGTGAATGTTCATGAACGGTTGTTTAACAAAGCTCATTAACGCTTTAGCTACAGTGGGCATATTGATGTACATTGATTCTTTTTTTATGTAACTGACCTGACCATCTACAGATGTTTCTCTCGCATACACACCAGCACACACACATAACCACTGTAAGCATGGAATTAGCAAACAAGCAGTTTAGTTTAGTCACTTGTATTAAATCACAGAACTATAGTATGTGTGGGTAAATCTATCCTCCACAGGGCAGGTATTTTAATTTTTACTCCCCATCTGTGTGTGTGGGTGTGTGTGTGTGTGTGTAAAAGAGGCTTGGATGAATCAGTACAGATCTAAAAGAGGAAGAGTAAGGCTAAGTTCTGAGCCTGAATTAATTCCCAAACTAATTGCAGGCAGACTTTACAGGGGATAAAAAGCTGAAATCATAAGTCCTAAAACCCATGGGCCCTCTCCCACTCTGTGTAAACCCCAGTGATGATGTACATAATTTATACAGTCAGTGTATATTTGAAAAAGAAGAAGAGGAAGAGGCAAAACACAAGAGAAATGACTCAGTGGCCTAGATGCATGTTTCCTTTTTTGGGGTTTCCTCTCCTTGATTTCCTCCCTCCTTGTCTTTTTCTTTCATTTTGGTTGATCTTCTCTTTTTTATAAGAAGGCAGAGGATGGTTGAAGGGCTGTCTATTAGCATGCTAAGGTCTCCTGCTGTGTCGCCTCCATTGAGGTGGAGTTAGATGAATGGAATAACCCACCAACTTGCAGGTAGTTCTCAAGTTCTATGATGTAATGATAAGTCATTTTTATATTTACTTTGACACATTAACATCTCATCACACTGAGGATGTGAGATCTAATGTCTAATTAGTGTTCAGTGATAGTGTTCAGTGGTTATTTTTCTGGAAGTACTTGCAGACTTTGATACACACACATATCCCCTTTTTTTTCCTTTTTTTTGGTTTTTGTCTTTTTGTGAGTTTTTTCTTTTTTTTATGGTCATCTAAAAGTCACAGGCTTCTTCAGAAAAGGGCTCCCTGTGATACACTAGTGGTTGCAAGAGATGTTTATCCATTCTATTATAAAACTGACAGCTCTGAGGGTCCTAGCCATAAATGTATAATCATGAATCACAACATCCCCCGCCATCCCGTGAGGTCCTGGCGAATGACTGCATGACATCATCGTTTTTCCTCTGAGAACATGGCCTTCAAGAAAGTCAGAGAGGGTGTCTCAACCAGCAGAGACGTCTTACATGGAATCCATTCAGTGAGATGGGAAATGTTCAGCAGACTTTTGCTTTGTCTGGAGGGCAGTCAGTATTGCACTGAATTTAGCCTGGTTGGCAGATTAAGGAAATAAGGCTGTTGAAAATATTTTTGCTCCTTCCTTAGGCGAGGGATCTAAATCTCTGTTCTCAGTCTTTTGCACCAAATCACAGAATGAGGAATGAAACATGATTCACACATCCCATCTGAGATGGGTGGACAGTAGACCACCTCCATTCACACTTCACCTAATGGCAGCTCAACATAGCTGTTAATTTGTTTCTCATTAATATTTTGTCATGGAAAAAAAGGTCAAACAAGTGGCAGATGCATGTCCTACTTGCTGAAATAATTTTTCTTTTGTATTGCTTTCATTGGAGAGCTTGCAATAGGCCTCTGTTAATCTTTCTGTCTTTCTGCTGCTCTTGATTGGAAAATCCTGTTGGGTTTAAGAGTAACACTTCACTTTATGTTCAGCTCTCCTTGTTTATACAGAAATGCGCACACACAGGAGCTGAAATTCGATCAGCATCCTTTTGACTGTGTGGGTCCATGCACACTGTTGATTAAATGACTATAGCACTTCATGTGTTGAACATGTGTTCTCATTTATGTGTGCAGCTGTGTATACGTTCAAGGCTTATGTGTATGCATTTTTTCTCTTATAGACTCAAAAAATATCTGGCACTCTTATACATTTTGCATGGCCTTGGCAGGACTCGCATGGAGATACAACGGCAGGATGACTCACTAGCCAGTGTAGGCATTTGTCCACAGGCACTTGTTACTGTGAAGTCAGGGTCACAGCTCGGACTCAACACCAGTCTCCTGTAAGACACTCATGCAAAGAGTTCTTCGGTCTTTGAAGAGCCAAAATAACTCAAATGAGGGTTAAAACCACAGCCATGAGACAGTGGGAGGGAGTCATAGTTAATCTATATTGCTTTCTCATGGTCTTGATGTCAGACAGCCCCAGACTCACCGCTTCCACTGCTCTAATGTCTGCTGTCAGCAATTATGAGCTCATGTATGTATCTGTATGCACCTGAATGTTTGTTTATAGTAACACAAAATGTAGGTCTTTACTCATTGTGTATGTGCATTAGTGCACTTGCACTTTTTTTTTTTTTTTTAAGAATTTTCTGTGAATGCACTTGTGATTCCACAGCGATCATGTTTTTGCGCCGCTGAAGAGTATTTTTGCAGCCACAATGAAAATCAATACAGCTGGGAATAGATAGTGTCGTAAACAGACCTGGGGTTATTGCCTAGTCGATATGGCCTATCTCAGCACCAGAGTCCCAGCTGAGCCTGGTTAGATGTGGCCAGTGGCAGTTAGTGGTTCACACATTGATGAAAACACCAGTGCTTATTGAATGGCATGTCTTTAGCATTCATACCAGTTTAACACCAGCATCAACCCCATGTGTCACTCAGGGTCAATAGAAATTGTCACTGAAAGGTCAAGACCTCAGTGGCCACACTTCATTGACACTTTCCTTTAATTCTTGTCTGCCCCTTTTTCTTGTGAATCAACAATAGGGATATATATTTATTTTCCTTGTAGGTGCCGCTGCTTATTCCAGTACACCGCTGTGCTGGTCTTCCTAAACTTCTACAACCTCTTAAAATAATCTTTCAGATTTTCTGTGGTAAATTTCTTTTTACATTTCCCTTTCTCTAGCAAATCCTCCAGTGCATGTTAACTCTAAACTAAAGGTCAGGCCTACATACAACTCTTTTCAATGGAAAGCATGAACTGTAAGCCTGCAACTGAGACTGAAATTAGTTTGCTGTAAAGTTGAAGACGCACAGGAAGTGGGTTTCACTAAGTACTGTAATGGACACTGGCTGACAACAAATTTGAACTTTAGAGGAGGCTGTGAAAACAGAGAGATGTCATGACATTTTCTACTGAAATGGCAATATTTGAACAAGAAACTGTTTGAGAGTAAATATAAATTTAATTCCCCCAAGGTCTGATTGCAGCAATGGAGTGAAATGAAAGCTTAATATTGGCCTTGTTTTAAAATGGTCGCTTGAAATGTTAATTGGTCAAAAGGAAAAGTGCAGCCAGGTAGAGAGGTTCTCATTTTCTTCCCATTTCCTCAGACTTCTGGAATGAACTACTGGTGTAGAATAATTAGAAAAGAATTTCCCTTAAATAATATTCCAGCTGAGAGAATCATTTGCTTTGTTCATGGGACTGTGCTATTTTTGATGATGATGTAAGCATGAAAAGGGAAATTTCCCAGTGGGAAAAGAGTCTGAAAAAGTTGAATAATTATGTGTTACTTTGTTTTTGTTTTTACGTTCCCTGTAGTATTCTTATGATATTAAAAGCACAATGCCTTAAGTTAAAATTTTGCCCAAATCATGTATATTATGCATGGTTGTAGTTTGTGAGTACTTACAACTGGTAAAAAAAAATGCGTGTGGAGTATTAAGAATGAATTAGAATTAAGAATTCACTTTTCTGTTGAAAGCAGGTGTCAAAAAATATGAGCTGATAAACAGATCCTGGCAGATTATCTGTTGAACCCAGTGACCCCAGGTCAGTGTTAAGGATTAAATTTGCCATGTGTGGGCCAGTGCATTAAAGATTACATGATGTTAACTCTCTGACTGATAGGTCTCCAGTCACCCAGTCTTGCCATAAACCTCTAATATGAGTTCATTAGCCAGCTGGGCCACCAGCACCTGAGCAGGCCTCCGTAAATGTGAAGATAGGACAATGGGCTTTGAAGACAATGGGTTGATGCTTGTCTGGGAATGTTTTTCCAGAGATTTGTGACCTCTGATGATAACAAGAATAACATCTGTAATATTTTGTACTGATTATATGAGCTCTGGCAGGTGATGCTGGATGTTGGTGGGTAATTGCAATATGGAGGTAAGCTGAGGATCAAGAAGCAATAAGTACATTTTGGGATTTTAAGTCTTTTAAAAGTTAAAATAATGTTGTACAGTTCAATTGGATGTCCTCTTCTTAGATCAAATTCTAGCAAGACAAGGCAGCTTTAAGCTGTGGAGCCAGTTCAAAGTGGTTTATATGGGCAAAGAAAATCATTAGAATAACATGCAAGAGCAATTCTAAGTAATGATTTTGTCGCCTTTCCTAGGACTGAAGTGTCCAAATGTGGTGCTGGAATTTCATTTTAATCAAATGGGACAATGTCTGTGTCTTATTTAGAAGGAATGCAATGCAGACTTTAAGGATTTGGATGAAATTTTTGTTTGCTTCTGGTTTTAAAACTGATTCCATTCCTGCATGGACAAAGATTGTACTTGAGTAAACACCTACCACATTGGCCTTGTTGAATTAATGGATTTTTCATTATTATAATTATCATTATAATTATAATAATGATAATGTAGGTTAGATTTTGTCCAAGATGGAAAGAGATGATATATTTAATATCATATAATATAATATTTTATATTTTAAGTGGTCCATCTCCATCCCATGGAACAAACTGACTGCCTCAGTCAATCCGCCCATCCAGTTTCTTTCTCTTTATGTGCATATAACCGGTGTGTCTGTATTGGAATCTTAGCTCTTCCAAAAAGCAGTTGACCTACACTCACTACTGTGCCTGAATGCAGGCTGTGTAGACCGAGACAGAGGGATGAAACTGCTGCTCATGCTATGCCTCCTGTATAGACACGATGTTGGCATGAGCCCTGGGGTGATTCAAGTGTTATTTTAAGTTTTTATTTTTTTTATTTATATATTTGAAATTCTCCTGTAGACAATGACAAAGTCGTTGCTGCTAAGGTGCACAGTCTCTGTAAATCGCTTCAGATTAATTGAATGGTTTTCGGACATCATTTGCATTAAATCCACCACACGTGCATTTCGGTGTTTGTTCAGTGAGTCAGCTTAGAGGAGGTGGCGCTGGTGGAGTCGTGCTTTTAAAATAATGAACTGGTTGTGTGTGGGGCCTGCAAGGCCTTTCAAAAATAGTTACACAAAATTGATGGCCGAGAGAAAAGAAATTACATAAACATCAAACTCCCACATTTGGACATGTGTTATACTGCAGGCATGTCACGAAAGACGCATGTGGCACCAGATGATGATACTGAAATAAGTGCTCGCAAAGTAGACTGCTGAAGAGATCTGTCAGTAGCATTGAAAGTACTAAAGCTGTAAAAAAAAAAAACAACAACAAAAAAAATCAACTGATCTCTAATCAGATTAACATAACTTTTCTGTACCAGCAATGTGGAGATTTTTTAAACTAGTACTGTATCAAAATTTAAAATTCTGGAACCATAACAGCCTTAATATCCATATTGTATCATCCTCTATCATTTTATTTGAGAACTAAGGGTGATTCAAAGTGACCTATTTCAGCCACCTAAAAAGGGAATAGAGGTCAAGGTTCAGTTCCTTTACTTTACCTTTACTTTGTTTATTTGCACTTTGCTCAGGTGGTTTATTCAGGTGCATCCCAGCCTTTTTTTTCACATTTCACACTTCAGCCAGACCACCAACCCAATGATTAACAACCAGCTTGTTCTACCACTTGAACTACTGTTTTCCCAAGGCCTTTAAACAGAACAATAACACTCAATGTTAAGTTGTTGGTTGTAATAGATCACAGGGTATATCAAGTGAAAGGATATGTAGCTTTCTCTCTTTGACAGTGAAGTGGCATGCGGTTACCTGTTTTGGTTAAATTGCAGCTTCTATAACTTGTTGATCTTCATAACACTCAATCCCCACTAGTGGTTTTCATGAACGAGCCCCGGCTCCTTCTGCCTCGCTTTCTCTGATGTGCAAAATTGTCTGTGAGGGACTGTTGAATAATTTAACATCCCAGTGACGGTGCTCTGTGACACTACACTAGTGTGCACGTGTGTCTTTCACTGTGTGTGTGCGTATGTTTGTATTTATTTAAGGGGAGGGTTTTGGAAAAAGACAGTGGAGAAATTGATTGTGTGCGTGTGTGTATATGGGTGGGAAAGACTGTGTGAGTTTTGGAAAAAAGACAGTAGGCCACACACACTATTGACCAGGTTGGGGGGGAAAAAAAAAAAAAAAAAAAAGAGAAGCTCAGCTGAAAAGGCGCGAGCACTGATAGTTGCCAAAGAGGATGAATGGCTTTAATAGAGAAAACTCCAGGCTTCACTCCACAGGGACAGACGCACACACTGACCGCTTTGGATTCATGGGAGTTGCTCTTAAAAAGCTTTCACACTGAATGAGGGGTGGTCTTTGTGTGCCAGAATGTGTGTGACTAAAAGCCGTGCATATGCATGTGAGCTTTCCTCACATATGCCTTATGTTAGATTATCTGTGAGATTTTGATTTTGCTGGCATAATCTTTGTTTTCTCACTGACAGTGATCCTCAGGGCATTAAGATAAATGCAGTTTTTCCATTGCAGTCTATCTCAGAGAATTATTCTTTATTTTGAGTGAGGCGACTTTATAATGCCCTGAGTGGAAACCATACATCTGTATCCTTGCAGTCTTCTTGACGAAACTGGTCAGTAGTGTGTCAGGTAGGGCTGTGACGATAACTGCAGTACTGTGGTCAAGCTTCTGAAAGTAATTGATTACTTGAAAAATAATTTCAGATCTAAAACAAATAACTGTAGGTAAGTCATACATGCTGCACAAGGTTGATGTTTATATGAGTAAGTGTGAGTGATTAAACCATAGGCATAATGGTGTTTGAAGATCAGTGACAGTGCCATAGCAGAACACAGTCCAAACCTCCATAATGGGGAAAGATGATCTTTCCCCCACAGCCCCCAGCTACTCCCAAACATCTCACAAATGCCCTAGGCTAGCTCAATATTCACTGTTGCCACTTTGCACATGAAGCCTATGTATAGTGGACATGTAAGGAAAAAGCAGTGTGAAAATATCTCTCACGTGTGAAGGCTTTCCTGTGTGGTGATAGTGCATGTGCTACTGTACGCTGTAATACCATGTAAGTCATTGCAAGTGGCTTTTCTACAATAAAAAGGAGATTAAGATGGATATTGACCTAAAGCTTTAGGGCAAAACAATAGCTGCACTTAGCGTAAAAGTTTGAATGATTTGGCTTGGTGAATTTATTTTTATTGCCTTTCAGAGGAGAGGGTTGTTGCACTCAACACTTTGAACATTCTCTGAAATGTAGCTGATAGTCACATTTGATTTAAGGAGTAGAAGAAAGGGTCAGTCGGGGAAGTAAGTACACCTGGTTAAGAAGATGTCCGGGACAACAGTTTCTATAAATCCCCAATGTGAGTGGTATCAGTCTTACATACAGAAATTTATTGTTAGTACTTCTAGTATTCCTTTTTCTAACTATGAATTTTCAATAAATGGCAACACATATCAATTCATTTGCCAATTATATTGATGCATGTTGTAGCTTCACGGTATAGTCAGTATTTGATGATTACTTTGTTTATTTACTTTTTTTTACTCAACTTGCACCCTTTTTTGGCTATCTATTTATCTGTCTGTTTTTTCGATCTGTCTATATCTGGTTTTTTTTGTTGTTGTTTTTTTTGCTATTCTATAAAATCTAAGCTTATTGCTCAAAAGTCTTCATGAACGACAGTGAGTCTTTGAGTTTGTCATAGTGTAAGTCAGGATTGAAAAGGTCACAAGCTCAGGTGAGGACTTCATTCCCATTGTGAGCTAGAAGATGGCTATGTAGAGGTCTGTAAAAGGTTCAAGTTCAACTTTTAAACAGCCACTGTGAGGTTTTGGGCTATTTTTGCTGTAAGGCATCAAGAGGAAATCTTTTCAAATAAACTACAGATTTAGAGTTGGCCCAGGGTTTTAAGTTGGTGGATAGGCCACTTATTTGTCTTGTATTTATCCCTCAATCCACCAACACCCACATTTATGTTGGCATTAGCCTTAAAGCTAGTCTGAGAAGGTAACAGTCTTTGGTGTGAGTGAGCGTGCCTGTATGCGTGCGTGTGTGTGTGTGTGTGTGTGTGTGTGTGTGTGTGTGTGTGTGTGTGTGTGCGCACACATGCTTGTCTCAATAGTGTCACTAAGCTCCTGAGATGAGAGCTGCCCCGAAGTCTCCAAATCCTGCTTTACAGAGTATGTATCTGTGTGTGTATTCTTTACTCTGTGAAAATGAGTCACTGCTATAAAATCCACACCATGCAGCCCTGGCAGGATAATCAGGACATAATGTTTAGTTTCTTTCTATCTCAGTGGATTAGTTTATTTTCAACTGGGGAGAATTTTCCGTATTGTGGAAATCGCTTCATATTTGGTTGACTCCGCTTTATTTAAAGCAGTTTTTCACTAAGGGACGTATGATTTAAAGCACACCTCCCTCCAGCATGATTCATCGAAAAGCCCACCTCAGTCATCATCAGGCACTCTAGGAATCCTCAAGTGTTGAATTTGTGAACACTGAGCCTCATTATTAATGATTAAACTCAGGCAAATCAACGGTACAAGTTGTACTAAAGACAGATAATGTAGTATAACAACTTTTATGTTTGTAGTTCTTTTCAATGTGCACATTAATTCAGATTTGTGAGCAATATTCACACTTAGTCAGCTCAGCTAGTCAGTTCAACATGTGTAATCCACTGATGCCTAGAGAGCAATTGTTCTGAAAGAATTGCTTGTTTGGTACTTCGATGGCTGCTGCCAAAGGGCTATCATTTCCTTTGCACAGAATTCCCCAGGTAGTCATCCATTAAAGATGCATTAAAGATGCCTGCATTAGCCAGGTACTTGGTAAACATTCCATAAAGTCTTGGGAGTCTGCATGTGAAAAACTAAAACAGAAAGTCCTTGTTTGATACCCAGTATCACATCCAGCTTGATGAATTGTTTGGCCCGTCCTTCTGAAAGCTGTTCTTTTGGATTGTTTTCCCTAAGAACAGAAATGCAATACAAGGTTGTCGAAACAGTTTGCTCAGCCAAGTTCTGCCTCGGAAATTGACGGCTTGTGACTCAGGATTTATGATTCATATCACAGTGTGTGTCATGTAACAGGAGGAACGGAAAGTAGGTGTTGGATATCAAGATTTTTATCCTTAGCCAAATGCACCAACTAACTCTTTCAGAAAGACTGTGGTACTACAGTACCAGGGGTGATGTGATGTTTATGTCACGACTTTTGTGAGTGCCTACACTGCCTGACCTTAACCCTACAGGCCTTTGAAGAAGTGAGAATTCACCATAATGCTCTGGCTTCACGAAAGTGTAGTCACTCTGAAGATCTGAAACTCACTCTCTCAAGGAAAACAAAACAACACATACGCACATACTTTTTTCTGTATCTGTGTAGGTTCTTTTTGTGTTTTTTTCCAAGCTTCCCATGTCTTTGTAAAGCTTATGGTGAGCGCTGTCAAGTTAATGTATTCTAACGAAGCTGTCATCGAAAAGAAGCTTAATATTAACCTAAAAAAGAAGCAAGGCCTGAAAATCAGGAAGTGGATCATCGCTGGCTTTAACACCCTATGCTCTCTTTCAGATTCTATCTTTCACTTAGTCTGTCTCTTCTTATATTTTTCTCTTGTAGGTAACAGATTCTATCATGCCCTGCCTCAGCTGGCCCCACTGACCTTTAACCCAACAAACACAACAACACAGCACACAAACATGCAACGGAATCATGTTCACAGAGACTCTTAGCTGACAGTACAATGGCAGTATACAGTATGTAATGTGCTATGCCACCAGACAGCCATCTGACATCTTCTTACATATGTACATATGTGCTGTATTTATAATCATAATTCTTAGTTATTAAGCCGAAAGTGACACTTAAGCAATATTTTGCTATTAGATGTATAAGTTAACAACATTGTTGTTAAGCTTCTGCAACTCATTTGGCTCAGCTCAATAAAAACATAATTATTTCTATTTTTGTCCATGAAATATATTTTGACATTAGTGGAAAATATTACATTACTGCTTCAATTCAAGCAATTTTTCTGACTTGTACAAGGTGTGTTTACCCCCCTCTAAGGTGAAATAAACTTTTCTTTTATAACATCTAACTATAATGCAAGGAGTCTCTGTATGTTTGTTCAGATATATATATAAGCTGACTGACTGTAACACACACACACATGCAACATGCAGTGAAACACACAGGAGCAGTGGGCTGCATCAAGCGAATCGTTCACCTGATCGACTTCACTCTTGATAGGTGTATTGCTGAGGATCCTGAAGAAATACAGTGTCAGGGATGAATTTGTTTGGAAGAGAAATGCTAAAGAGATCATTAAATGAAAACATTTCGCGGATCTTGACCTCTCCAATATGGCAGCCGTGCAAACAGCATCCAAGTGTCAGGTGTCGTTTCATCTGATCAAGTATTAGAAGTGGTAGAACTAACCTATAAGACTGCAGAAAATTTTGATTGGGAGCAGAATCAACCACTCAAAGGCTGTAAACTGCTTCCTAGAGCTGAAATTAGTTGATTAATTGTATAGTCAGTTGATAGAAGATTTCATTGATTACATCAAATATCTTTATATCAACTAAATTAAATTAAAATGTAGTATATATTCAAGATTGTCTCCTGATGATGAACTTGTGTAACAGACATACATTGTAATTATTAACACTCTTTCTGTCTATCTATATCTTTCTCTTGTTGGCTGGTCACAAATGCCAGGCAGGCTGGAGTGAGTGAGGAGGAGAAGCGCAGCCCAACTTCCCCAGAGGCTCATGCAAGCGTCAGTTTGTGTTATAAATCATTCAGGGACTCTCAGAAGAGGCACAACACATTTTTATTCCTCTTCTCTCATCCCCCTATCCCCTCTCCTTTTATTATTGAATGCGGTTCTTCTGAGCACCATATCTGCCGCTCGGCATGATCGGAAAGGGTGGGGGGTGTGGGGTGAAACCAATAAGACACGAGGGCAGAGTGAATAGCTGATAAAACGAGAGAGGTAGAGGAGAAGAAGAAAGGAGCTGTTTGATTCCACACAGAAATTAAGTATTTCGAACCAAAGGGTCATTAATGTACATAGTGAATAATGGATGTGCTGTACTTCCTGATTGTCAGGCTGCTTTTGGACAACGGTTGTTTTTTGTGCGTGTGCTGGTCTTGTGAATGGCCATGAGTGTAGTTCAGGGTCAGGTTCTGTCCACTGGTAATGGTGTGGGTGCTGCACCACCTGCTTGTCAAAACAAAACACAGTCCAGTAGCTGAAGGCGCTCTGCTGTCAGAACAACTTGGTCAGATTTGAAGTGTTTCTGTGGGTATAGTGTGTGTGTGTGTGTGTGTGTGTGTGTGTGACACTGTGTGTATATGTGGGAGAAAGCAAAATATTGAATTTGTGCTTGTGTGTGTGTGTTTGTCCACAGCACTTTGTGTATTGTCCTTGAACTCGTGTATTTGAAAGAGGAAGAAAGGATGTGTTCAGCTGCAAAGAGAAAACACTTGTCTTAAATAAAATGCCGAGACACTTAGTTTTAGATACTGTCTGCCCAGTGCATTCTGGGATAGACACTGCTCTCCCTGTGACCATGAACATGGACCAGCAGGTGTGGAAAATCAGTCACTATGGACATGGTTACTTGAACTTACTGCCATACTAAATAAGGAGATAGATTCTGTTGAGAGACAGCCATTATCTAATACTGTTGATACTGTTAGTGACAATCCTTTTAAATACTGGAACCATGTTTCCTGTGAACTTTCTGTCGTGGCTGTGATATTGTTGTCTTTCCTTAAGCTCATAAAAGAAGGCATCATGTCTGTGGATTGTGGATCTGTTGAGAGGATAATAACTGAAGTCATTAAAGACATTTTGATTGGCTGTTAAGTAATTTCACCATCTGCTATTGTGAGGAAATTTGAAAGCCTTTTCTCTGGTGCCGGAGGAAATCATCTTCCTCTTGCTTCTCTTGTTTGTTGTGAGCTGCAAAGCAGCAACCTTTTGTACTGTAAACCAATCTGGCAAATTTCTTCATTTGGTGGCTCTTGATACAAAATATTAAAATTGCAATGCAGATGCTTATATGTATAAAATGTGTGTATGTGTGTCTGTATGTAAAAAGGGAAATGTAAGAGACTTCATCAATTGGTATTTAGGTATTAGCAGAAGTTACCCAACCACAAAGTACATCAGATCATCATGAGTGTCAAACAGATGCATATTTCAGAATTGATGGTATCATATAATCACAGTTGAGGCTGCAACTGTTGATGATTTTCATAATAGATAAATTTTTTAATGAATCTAATAATTGATAATAAATCTATAAACAATCTATAAAGTAGTAAATTATATTTTTTTCCTGAAAGTTTGCTTGTTTTGTCAAAAGCGTGGTATTTGCTATCAGAGAAGACAAAGAAAATCAGCACGTGCACATATGCTGGAAGCAGTACATTTCATGGCCGTTTAGCTCATTATCATAGGCACATTTTTCTAATGTACTTAAACTAAATGTAGTTATTTCATTCTAATCCAAGGATTTTCCCTTTCCTTTATTTCTACCTTTCTCTTATCTCAGGTACAGTATCATTCTAGTCATGAGGAAAGGCGGAAAAACGTCAACTGTGGATTAATAGTAAGGAGAAAGAAAGGAAGAGAGAGAGAGAGGGAGAAGCTGATCTGACAGCCCTTTTACATATTTTCTACAGGTAAGTTATGTGTATTTTTCTCTCTCATGCTGTGGGGTCTATTATTTTTTTATATCAGGATGCCTTGCTATTATCACATTTCTTCATTGGTCTCTTTTTTATAATTCATTTTCCATAATTATTTTGATAATTAGATTGTTGCAAGCATCAGAAGAAATAGCTCACACTTGTCTCACTGAAGTCACCCTGCAGTCTATTCTGTTTCGCTGTTTGTACAGTAGAGGAACTTGTTGGTATGCGTGCATGTGTGTGTGTGTGTGTGTGTCAAAATCCCCTTTATGCTGCATGTTGGAGAGCCAGTGCAGACATCAGCTGACTATACTGTGAACTAGTTCTTGTTTGCCTTGTAATGCAAACTGCTGGCTCTTTGATGTACATAACATCTAACCAACCCTCCGTCACACTGATTTAAAGCAGAGACTGAAAGGAAGCAAAGTTTCACAGGCCCATACCTTGACTTTCTCATGTTGTCTTTGTTTGTGTATGTGTGAATTCATGTGTGATTACTGCAACACGACTATTTGAGTTTGACTGTTGGCAACATGCAAAATAAAAAGAAATGGTTGGATACTTAAAAGCAGAATTCTGTTGGCCCAGAGCAATTTAACTTTATTTTGGTTGTCTTTGGTTGGTTGTCTTGCTCAGGCTTCTTTAATCTGTAGGGATTCAAGGAAGTCTGAGGTTTGTCTGTTTATGTTTTGTCACTTGAGCAATAATGTGCATCCTTCTGTTAGCTTGTGATCATCACACACCAATCATTGGATTCAGTGGGAAGTCAAGTGTGTGAGCATACTTTCTGTGCCGTGGGTTGATTTTTCTTTTGAGTCACACCATGAGTGGGATAAGAGCTTGTGGGGACTGGGTGTGGTACAGGAACAATTTGGGTCACTGAACGATCCTCTGGGCTAGTCAATGACTGATTTCAAATGTCTGAAATTCCTCTCATTTGGAAACTGGTGAACTTGCGAGCAAAGTACCTGTAAAGTTCAGACTGACCAGGGCAATTCCTAATTAAACATTAATCAAGATGCTGCTAGTACATAGCCTATTTCTTGCATTAAATGTTTTCAGAACCATATTTTAGTTTACTGTTTAGCTCTAAAATAAAAGTTTATGACAAGTTGGCCACCATTTGAAACAGTTTCACAAAACTCAGATCTTACTGTAAAGTTAGCCAGCGCTGATCAAAGATTGTGTTACTTCATAGCCTATTTGTTGTGTAAAATGTTTTCAGAAACATATTCTAGTGTGCCAGTAGAAAAGTTATAAGAAAGTTCCCATTTTGAAAGCTGGCATGGGGACAGAGGTGGACTCACATGCACGGACACAAATGCACGGCTATCCACGTCCCAAAATCAAGCAACAGAGAAGCTCAGCGCACACAGAGGCATTGTGATATAATTATCTGTTCAGGACGTAATTTTCCCATAGTAAATGGTTTGTGTGCATGCATGGAGCCCTCTACCCTATTCATATGACCATTTGTGTTTGATTCACAAGAGGAAGAAGAACTTCATATTTCCCATCAATGGAACAAAAAAACATTCTTGGCCCAACTTGGCTTGTCGCCATATACCCAGCATTTAGAGAGACTGCTATATCATTCACAATGAGATTGACCCATTTAATGTAATGCAGGAGGCGTTCACACGCACACGTGCAGTACTCTTCAGGCACCTTGCATTCTGGTGAGATGTGCAACTCTATCTACTTGCAGTCTTTAAGTTTTACTAGACAGCATCACTAAAGGGCTGTCGTTTTCATTTTTTCTATGAGTGTGTGTATAACTTAGACTCACTCCTTACATACACATGCACCTTCAAACACGAACACCCGTGCACACAACTACAAAGTTCTAAGCCTGCTCTCTCCAATGTCATGACAGGAGTTTAGGGAACTGAATCATTATGTAATTCTTATTCTTACATTGCCCTCACACTATGTCTCAACACACGTTCTTTTTTTCCGTTCCTGATTAGACCTGGTGATTTTAATCCCAGTAAGAATTCCCACAGTCTGTCTAATTCCTGTGCCTGCCTGAAGCCCGTAGGGGGGCCAGTAAGCCGCTAAACCCCCTGGCCATACACACACATTACGCACACATATGGATACTCGTGTCCTCTCACTGATGTAATGGCGTGAGTGTATTTGGCGTGTGGACACTCTACATGTACAAACATGAACACACATACACTCACACACGACCTCAGAAGCATGCGCTTCACTTGCACTCTAATAAAAGTTTAGAGAGAATACAGGCAAACCCAAGAGACAATCTAATTTTCTTCCCTATCAAAGCTTTTCTTTTCAAAGAAATTTTATTAAAAGAGAATGATGTTACAAAAAGAAATGAAAGCAAATTTGTTATAGAACTGAAGATATTAATTCTCTTTCAAGATTTTCAACAACTTGTAAGATGAGGTGGACCTAAATTCAGCTCAAAATGTTATGTACAGATTCATTTTCGTTCCCTAAAACTAAATGTTGAAACATCCCATCTGAAATCCCCTTGAAATACACATCAAACAGAATCAATACTGACGATCCTCTTTACAATTCCACACCATCTTTATAGTGCATATTTCTGACCAAGAGTAGACAATGTGATGTCCCATTTAAATATGTTTGTTGCGGCACATGGTATAGCGCCATAACTACTAGTCTGATGGACTTGGTCCTGCAACAACATGTTGGTACATCAATTAGTCATGACGGCGCCAACAGGGGCTTGTGGGTGGGAGGGACGACAGTATTTGTTGTGTGTGTTTGTGCTTGTGTGTTTGTCGTGCATTCATGTTGAACTTTGGCCCATATTTAGCACATTCATGTTTGCATGTGTTCATTCATCGATGCAACCATCGGAGAAGTCCCAGAATAGGGTGTTGTAGATCTTGCGTCTTTTAGGCTGTGTTTATTGACAGAAAATTAAAATTTGCTGGCCATTGTTAATACTGAATATAAGCCTGCAGAGTAACGCTCAATGAGGATTTTTTTTTTCCAACACTGCCTGAGTAAAATACAGAGATAGAACATATTATTTCATGTTATGGTTTGACATTTCCTCTGTGTGTGTGTATCATCCAGGTCAGATTATAACAAACCGTATAATCTCTTTTAGATATAATTTGTTTTTATGTTATGTAATTTATTATATATAGCCAGTGTTTCAGCACCATTACCAACCCCACACATGACGTCTCATTTAGTCACTCACATCAATACTGTATGTATGGCGCTTGTTATCCCGGCACACGCACACCAATGCACACCTGTCGATATGTAAAAAGCCATGCAGTGGTGTGTGGTAGGGCACATGTAAAAAAGAATTCACACACACAGACACACACCAAGCGTTTAATCTGTCTAAGCCATTTGCCTAATCAGCTCTCCCTCGGCACAATAACATTCATAGATGCACAGTAACCCGTGCGTGCACACACACACACACACACACACACACACACACAGTGAACTGTCCAAATACTGGGCTTTGCTGGACTAGTAACAGCTTTACCAAGCCCCCCCGTGTTACAACCTGTTGTTGCCACATTGCATCACTTCACTCTTCTTAGAGGAGAGGAGGGAGAGGAGGAAATGAGTGGAGAAGAGGGAGAGAGGGAGGAAGGTGTGCAGAGTTTCCAGAGTGATCACGTGATTTCAATGTTCATTTGTTCCATTTTAATCTGTCTTTTACTCACATGCTGACTCCTTTCATCACTGTGGTTTAGATCTTCTTTCAAAGCTCTTCAACTCTCAGTAAATCTGTCTCTCTATCTATGCGTCTATAGAACCTTCTTTCTCTCTCCAATCATTTTATTCCACAGTTTTTTTCAGTTTTTGTTTTCCTCTTGTCACCTTTTTCTTCTTGTCTCATATTCTGTTAGTAAAAGTTACACAATGTGGGTGTGTTTTTGATGGGGAAATTGTTGAGATGGGAGGGGGGTGTCTCAGGCTTTATTTCAGTAGTTATCTGAGGAGCTCAAGAGAGATGGGAGGCAGACAGGGCTGATGCAACCAGGAGACACACAGACACCTACACAGATTCACTAACACACCGACACGCAAGTTCAAACTGTAGGCAAACAGATAGAAAACACAAAGACAGAGACATAAACACACTCACAAATACAAATAGAGACACTTCATGTTTTTTGAAAGACCTACTTAGTTGAAGATGTTCATAATTACATCAGAGCTGTATTTGAATGAAATTTACATGCTCATTAATAAAACAACCGTACTGTTGACTCTTTTACAGTATACAGCGCTAACATAGTCCACTGATCAGATATCTGAAGAACCAGAATTATACAGTCCATCTATTGTAAGCCTGTCAGGAACACAGCCTAATACTAAGTGTTTTTAATTCAAGCACTACTAATGATGAATAGTTCATACACTCTAAAGTTTGTATATGTAATATGTTGTACTCTGCTATTCACTAATCACTTTTCAGACCTCTACCACAGACGGGAAGATCTCAACTTGAGGGTTTTCTCGCTTCTTAAAAATGTCTCTATGACTAAGGGATGCCTTAAGGAAATGATCATGTGAACCTCAGTATGTGATTTTACATATATTATATTTCACATACACACAAGAATGGCATCATACCTTTACTTTGCCAGCACACTGCTCTCTGCTGAAGCTGTAGCTAATATGTAAATAAATAAATACTAATTATATTGTCACAACCTGAATACAGTCTTTTCTTCACTGCGGTCACAATGCTGTTGAAATTAAGGTTGGGTGTTCGATTTTATGCGCCCTCTTGTTGTAATTTACAACTTATTGGTAATGTTTGTAAGCTTATATACAATATATAAAAATAATGTATATGAAAATAGAAACTGGATATCCCCATTAATGTCACAATTTAAGTTCTTCAATGAAATAGCGCAACCTTATAACTTATAACCTTATAACTAAAGTAATTCCCCCAAAGCTTCGAGGCTGGCATCTTTGTGCATCCAGTGCCATCGAAGAGAGGACACAGGCCTTTGCTTTAAGACTGATATTTTTGGAGTGGGTGTCATGATTTAGATCCCTCTAAGAGCAGGGGATTAGGATGATGCTGATGCCTAGTGTCTTGGCCTCTGTGCCTGTGTGTCTTGCTGCCTCTGCCTGTATGTCAGCTCACTCTGTGTGGGGCTGGCCTTTGGAGCCAGATTTGCTTGCTGCATCTGGCTGATGTGCACAGACATTTCACGGTAGACAGAAAAAGAGAAGGAGAGATAGTGTATGATGGTGTGCATGTGTGCAAGCGTGTGTGATGCATGCGCAGCGAAGCTAACTGGAGCAGAGTGTCCAGGATGTGCACACGCTTGATGGCCTGGCTGCAGCCTTGTGATCCAAAGCATTTAGTGCTAGTGTGTTTGTCTGCACGCACACAGGCAACTGTTACACTGTGTGCATGTGTGGAAATGATGCATCAGTGACTCAGCTTCAGCTGTCAAATGTGCAGCGTGTGTGTGTATGTGCGCGCATGTATGTGCATGTTTACATGAGCAAGTGTGACTGTGACTTGGGTGAGCAGCAGGACTAGACAGCAAACCATAATCCTATGACTGTCTTTTTCCTGCCTTATCACCTATCAGCTGTCCATGAGGCACACAAGTGCAAACACTCATAGAAAGGCATGCTCACACACATACACTCTCTATCACACACACACACACACACACACACACACACACACACACACACACACACACACACATACACATGCACAAACCCTCGTGAATGTGGAGGTTTTTTGAAGGGACTGTGTAAAATAACATTAGATCAGACACTGTCTGGATGTTCACATTTATCAGACCAGCCTAATTTGTATATGTGTATGTTTGTTAGTATAAGTTAATGCTTTAGTTTAGTTTAACTACATAGCAATTATACCACTGATTATTCAGGTGAAAACTCTTTTTCACACAGGAAGTTGTTTTCATGATGTCAAATTGTACATGCGCTGCATAGTTGTCCTGAAAAAAACAAATATCACGGTTTTGTCTGCCACAGTGCACAGTATTTAAAATACAATCACCTCATCATTATCTTCACATTTCTGTTTCCCAGGTGAAGCTGGCCAATGCCGGGCCCGTCGTGGACATCTGGTGGCGGTAGCAGCAGCAGCAGTAGTGTGTATATGAGCGTGGTCCCCAGCGCCTAGCCCATGTCCAGCCCATAATGCCGT
This sequence comes from Scatophagus argus, assembly GCF_020382885.2. Lineage (NCBI taxonomy): Eukaryota > Metazoa > Chordata > Actinopteri > Scatophagidae > Scatophagus > Scatophagus argus. Next base: position 17,008,165 of record NC_058496.1, on the reverse strand, counting down.
CGTCCACACGGAAAGGGGTGCCGAAGGACCCCGAGCTGGCCGACCTTTTCTTCAAAGATGACCCCGAGGACGTCTTCTGTGACCTGCATGAGATCGGACATGGCAGCTTTGGGGCTGTCTACTTTGTAAGTGCTGATCCACAATTTTGAGCACTTTGGATGCACTAAAAAAATGTTGAAAGTTATTCTCTTGTGGGAGTACAATGACAGGTGTAGTGGTGATACAGTTGGTGGTGGATTTTATTGGTTGTTATACAACAAGTATTTGCCACCAAACACTCTGATTGGTCAGTTAGACATTTGGAACATGCTCAAATCAGCGTGACAGTGCACAGTGCTATTCACTAAAAATATTACTCTGCTGCTTCCCTGGTGTGAAAAAACGGCAAAAGAAAATCAGAGGGGGAAAAGTCAGAGGCCTCAATGCTCCTAGGTGACATGTTGATTGGCTGTAATAGTGTGTGGTTCGGTTTATACACACATAGTAAGTGTAGCCTGCTGCATTATGGGCTCTTTGAATGCGGTTAGGTGGAAACGTATTCCCTCTCAGCACTCTCTCTGTAGCCTTTCTTATTAATCTCATCATCACTAATTACTCATCAAGCCTTTGATTTTAAAGCTGCATGGGGGGGGCGGCTTGCTGCATCTTTCTGCCATCTTTCTCCTCTCCTCTCCTCTCCTCCAGATGCAGGGCTGGGAGCGATAAGCCTCCTCCCTGCCTACTAAGACAGCTGTTTTCTCTCTCTGTCTCTCTCCTCTCAAAACACACACACACAGCCGAAATACATCACTGGTATCCCTGGTGCCCTTGTCCGTCTGGCTAACAGGCTCTACTTTGCATCTAAATCCTGCCCTGATGCCAGCGCTGTGCTCACTGACACACTTACGCAGTCTACATTATTACCAGCACACTGCTAACTTTAGCTGTTAACCATAGCTGCTTTAATAAAAGTAGTCCAGCCATTTTTTGTATAATCTTGCAGATATTTTCTTAACTTTTTAAATCCTGAAAAGACTGATGCTAACAAACAAAAGAGGATGTCTGTGCATGGTATGGTATGGTGGTTTCCCTAGGTTTGTTAAGATTAGGTTGGGGGTTTGGGGCTCTTCATGCCTGTGTACAAAAAGTTGGAAATCTGAAGTACATACTAAATAAACCTCAAAATCTTAATAATTAAAGTTACTAAAGAAGCCACTGTGGAAAAACTACAACCATTAGAAAAGTCATTTAGTTCATTTTGATGCTCTCCACATTGATTTTACATTCATTCAGTAAAATGATTTGGGTGTTGCATCTAAGCCTTATAATGGTAAGGATAACCCTGATATATTAACAGTTATATCAATCAGGAGACATTGAAAATCAAAGTGAAACATTCTCAGTTTAAATAAAGACCTTTCATACAAGTAACTGTGGGGAAAAAACTGATTAAAAACCTGCACAGAGCTCTCTCAGCTATGTTTTTACAATACTTTGATTTAGCTGTGGAGTCAAACATTTAAGAAATAAATGGCTGCAATGTTGCTATCATAAAATGAAATTGCAGGTTAAGTGCATTATAGAAGGGAAAAGTACAGTGGCTATCTCTGTTGGTGCGTGCATATACTCGAGGTGTTATGACTTTATATGCATGCATGGTCTAATCTATGCGAGTGTACTGTGTGTGCATTCATACTTTATGTAGTAACTCCATTATAGAAGAGAACAGGGGAATTTCCCTTTCTGAGTATGCTGACACACACAACATTAGCGTGTATGTTGAATGAATTAGCATCTTGTAATTATTCATGCACCCTCTTTCTTCTGCCATGACAATTAGCCTGAATGTATTGCAATATTTCAGCTTTTTTTTTCCTCTATCTGCTAGAATACTAGAGGGATTCATTAGTATGAATTGACAGGCAATCATATGGAGCAAATGAATCTGAAAAAGAAAAAGTCCAGTGGGAATATTCTATTGCACACTGTTACTCGACATGAAATTCCCATTCATTTGTAAGTGGGATGAAGCTGAGATAAGGCCTTAGGCTAAGCTGCGGTGTGGCTGTCCATGAGGCCAAATGCCTTTGAGGTTAACACCATGGGTTTAGCATGGGCATAGGGATGTGCACCGACAACTCAAATACTTGTAGTAGTTGCAGAATAATCACATGTCACTTATGTGCAAGCTTCCCCTGGTTATGTAGTGCTTTGATCAGGAGGAAATTTGTTTAAATTCAAATGAGGGAATCTCTTACTGCCATAGCATTCTTTTGTGCATGTATGTCTTTGTGGGTGCTTTATGATGTTTTGTACGCATTGACTTTATCCTGCTTACCTCTAGATCACCCTTAGAACATCGCATGAGTTGTTAACTTACTTTTACCCTTCTATTTAACATTCATGAAGAGTTTAAAAGCACTTTATCACACTTGCAATTACTTGTGTCCAATGAAAGTTTATCCCTGTTCAATTTGTAGCATGTTTTTCCTGCTGTATCACTCTGTTAATGCATCGTACAATATTGCATGTAATGTTTTTGCAAAAATTGGTGGAACTTAATGTTAAGATATCACTTTTTAAATAGAAAACCATTAGGTTACCTGGCTTACTCGTGAATATAGATTCCTTTCCTAACATCTGTGTTACCTCTTTACAGGGTATTACATCAATTTGTGTCAGGTATTTAATTTACTGATGTAGGATTATTTTCATGAGTGTTATGGCCAGTGGACAGAAAAAGGAAGCCCTGTGATATCTTGCAGAAGGAATACTGTATGTTTGTTTGTTTGTTAGAGATGAATGTAAATATTTCTGTTTTCTTCTCCAGGCACGTAACTCCTACTCCAACGAGGTGGTGGCCATCAAAAAGATGTCCTATAATGGCAAGCAGACTACCGAAGTAAGAAAGACTATCACAAACAGGAGCACGCAGACTTGCCAACTTTGCTTTAAAAACCAAGTTGCGACTCTAAATATGTCACTGCAACTGGTGGTATCTCTGAGCAATATGTCAAAGTTGAGGTAACATTTATTTTCTCTCGCCTGGAGACTAATCTAGTAACGGGAAGCAAGAGCTCAAAATCCAAAAGACTTCTCTGATATTCACTCAAAGCTCAGCACTAGCTTGTAAGACTGTGACATGTGTGAACTGTGGTGGTTAATTACCCTAAAGCAAAGCAATGAGGAAAAAAACATCTAAAATATTTACTTATCACTAGATGCAAAGTTTGTAACAAACATCTTCCTCCCACAAGCAAACCACTGGAAAGGTTTAGGCACAAGCGTACGCATACAGTGAGCTTGTTTTCAGTGTTTTGTATTTATATTTTTATTATATTAAATAGTTATGTTGGTGCAGTGCTATTAAATGACTTTCCTGTCTGTGTATATACAGTCCCAACAGATGTATGAAAGCATATTTAACCTGTTGTGTGTAACCATCTGTGTGTCCGAATTTGATTTTGGCAGAAGTGGCAGGACATCATTAAGGAGGTCAAGTTTTTGGGACAGCTGCGGCACCCAAACACGATTGAGTACAAAGGCTGCTACTTGAAAGACAACACTGCCTGGGTTAGTGGATCCTTGTCCACATCTCCTTTTGTCCTAGTTCCCCTCTTTGTTTCAGTCTTGCTACATTGTTAGTTTGTTTTTCCTTCCTGTCCTCTGTCTGATTCTTTTCCTCTTTCTGTATTTTTTTTAGTCTCTGTCTGAGTTTGTTATCCCTTTGTTGAATTCTGTTTCTCTACATATGTTGTAATCTGTACCACCTCAGTTGCTGATTGCTGATCATAATGTGATCAATCTGCAGTGACCAAGCTCACGCTATGTGAATGATTACTTATTCAGTTGTAACTATATTCTGTTTCAGCTGGTGATGGAGTACTGCCTGGGCTCCGCGTCAGATTTACTAGAGGGTAAGTGTATTTATTAATGTTTAATGTGCACACATTAAACCCACACAATTATAAAACTGCTTTTATTGCAGGATGTTTGTCTCAGTATTTTTCCAGGAAGTCAATGCGTCTGGCCGAGAAATAGTTCCAAAAACCTTGTAAAACCAAGACTTGTTGTTTTTACATTTTGGTTATTGCATAGATTAAACAAGTAAGATACCAGAAGTGCTGGTAGGTGGATTTTTGACAGAATCAGTCTCGCTGTCTCTCTTTCGATCTTCATGCTTCATGTTGAAGTGTGCATTCTAGGCAAGAAAGCATAACAATATCAAATGTCAAACTCCGTGAAAGATCTTATAGTATGTGAGTTTGTGACCACTGAAACCAGACTAGTTTGAGGTAGTGAAGGGAGCAAGTGATCAAAGAAATCCTCTTACAGCCAGGGAGGTTTGTATTATCAACATAGTTTAAGAAACTTCTCGCCATATTCATCAAAACTGTAAATTCACCGCACTTCAGGTTTTGGTTCTTAATGCTTAACCTGCTAGTTGGGGTGTGTAAAACAAGTTTCATTAATCCACAAGAAGCTTGTGTAGGTTTAGTTGATTGCAGTAGGCGTTCTGTATTCTTTACTTAATTTTCTTTATTTGCAGTCGATTACTAACATCGGTTCAGATTACTCTATGGTCTTAGTCTATGGAGTTTTGCTCAACTTTCTACATATGAGGAACTGTCTGCTATCAGATGACTGCATTCAGACTTTACACTAGACTATTCATAATATTTTTGCAAATGGAAGACCATGTCTGCTGTAGAGTTACTTTATAGCTTAGCTCCTTTTTCTGAAGACAAGATTACATTTTCCACTTTTCAAAGCTTGAACCTCCTTCACTGTTTACCCTCTAAGCATTCCTGACCTGAACCTAATGTGTTATTTTAAGCACCTATGTGTGTACTCATCACTGACGTAGATACACAGTCATGACAGTTGGCCTCAGCCTGTTACTGGGACTTCAGACTTTATGAAATTTCTCAGTCATAGCTCTGCTGTGACCTTTTACCTTGGCACATAGTCTTTCTGTTACTGCAATAGTCCACTGGGAGCTAGCTTGGGAGCGCATATTTCAGCTGTTTTACCTGTTCCATATGGTAGATGCCGAATGTCTACTTTGTTGTCACCATATCAGCAGGACAGACATGTTTTTTTTTTTTTGTATTACTGAAACTGTGCTCTTCCAGGCATGAAATATATGCATTTATAAGCTTTATTTATTATGTAGGCCTTTCTGTAGGACCATTATAGTTCATTATTATATAACTGAAAGTCTACAGAGTGTTCCTGCTCATTTCTACTGTACTAATTTCTCCCCAAGTTCATAAGAAACCGCTCCAAGAGATGGAAATTGCTGCCATTACCCACGGTGCCTTGCTTGGACTGGCTTACCTACATTCCCATAATATGATTCACAGGTGAGTCAGTACATCTCCTTGCTCCTCCTTTTGCAACAGGAAAATACGATGACTTTAGCCAAAACATGATAAGATGAGTTGAGAAACACTCATGTTCTCCATTTGTTGTAGCGGTAAGTAATTAAGCTGTAAAACCGCCTGTCTGTGCTCGTTCTTATTCCATATACTTCGATGACATTATCTTTTTATTGCAGTTGCAAGTACGATTGGAATCCATCAGTGTCATTATAAAACCCTTTGAGTGTTTTGTGTCATCACGTGACGTGAAAGGCCATTAACATGAAGATATGACATCTATAAATACACCACACCAGTGACCAGTAAACAATGCATAATAGATCCTTGGACCTGATGCAGTTTCTCTTGCCCACCTTCTCTACATGTTCTCTTCATATGCTCACTCTCTCCACCCCCTCCCCTCCCCATCCAGAGATGTGAAAGCTGGTAACATCCTGCTGACTGAGCTGGGTCAGGTCAAACTGGCCGACTTCGGCTCTGCCTCCATTGCCTCACCTGCCAACTCCTTTGTGGGAACACCTTACTGGTCAGTATACACGAGACAAGACAGTGACATATGACGGGGCACAGCACAGGTGACAAAACAGGACTTCATGTCCTGAGATATTTTTCCTGGTCTGCTTTTTTTTCATAGACATTACAAATTGTTTTGCACTAGTAAGCTGCTTTTCTGTTAACTCGTGGCCATTGTGCTGTCAGTGATTTTTTTTTTTTTTCCATAAGTTGTAAGAATTTCTGTTTCCACACTGGCTTGTGTTAGTTTTTTCATGTTGTGTAAATGTAAAAACTACTTTACATTTTGGTCGTGTCTGCTCATGTGCCTCAGTCACTTTTATGATAACACAACAACAGCAATTTCAAGCAATTTTAGATTAGACCCAGTAATACACAATAAATAATAAATATAATAATAAATAATTTATTAAATTCACAAGAAGATTAAGTAAAGAGCAAAGGTGGTGAATCTGCCTTGCACTAAACATGTTATTTTTGATGCCTGTGAGAGAAATGACCACAACTCATCCGTATCATTAGGTTTCAGCTAATCACTGTTCTCCCTCTTGCACAACAGATACCAAATATTGCATTAGCATTGTACCTCTGTCTGTAAAAGTCCTGTAATACCTGAAGGCACATTTGCATATTTAAACCCTTTGTCTTTATGACAAACAGACACTACTTTAAGAGCTTGAAGAGCAATGTTGCAAAAGGACTTTATGTATTAGTGTAGCCAGTCTGTTTTATACTGTTGCAGAAGCTACTGCAAAGCCCTCTGTTGTCACTCTCCATGTTTACAGAAACACACACATATCCCAAAAAGTGAGCTTCTATCACAGCATAACAGAGTCTTTGAAAGCTCTGGGAGGCTTAGCAGATTATAACATTTTCATGGATCCCCCCCCCACTCCAAACTCTGTGTCTTTGTGCTTTTGCATGTGCTCAGGATGGCCCCAGAAGTGATCCTAGCCATGGACGAGGGTCAGTACGAGGGGAAAGTGGACATCTGGTCCCTGGGGATAACCTGTATTGAATTGGGTGAGCATACATTTAGCTCCTGGTCAAAGAGGGCATTTATAGGTTTATACAGTCAGAAATGTAACAGATTTAAGCTGATTAGAAACACAGTCAGGAGAGCAAAGAAAGTCTTGTGTTTTCCTGCGTGCTTTTGACATTACATTTCCCTCACAGAAAGTGACTAGTGGTTGTGAAAACTTTCACTGTTTCACTATATCTGATGCTCTTGTCTTTTCTTATTTTAGCTGAGCGTAAACCCCCCTTGTTCAACATGAATGCCATGAGTGCCTTATATCACATCGCACAGAACGACTCCCCTACGCTACAGTCCAATGAGTGGTAAGTTGAAGACACAGCACCAAAAAAATGACCATTCGGTTTTGTTTTTTGTTTTATTTTTTAATTATTTTAGAAGCATAGTCTTTGCAGAACACTGTCCAACATGTGATCATTTAAATTAGAACACTCCAGTAAAACTGCTGATACGATACTACCAGTCAGCTTTGACTATTAAAGCCCAGTCCGATCTGGGCTCAGTCAGGGTAAGACATCCCTGTGTTAATCTGCATGACCTGTGATCCCTGTGACAGGCCTTGCACAAGGTCACACTTTTAAGTCTCTTATGTAATTACCTGTGAACCAACGAAATACTGTGTAAATACCCACAGCAGTCCTGCTGGGCTACAAGCTGTATTTTAATGTATATCAACATCAAAACAAAAGCAGTGTGATTATTCTAATATTATTCTAGTAGTTAACACTCATATTTTCTTGTGTTTGGCAGGCTAACTAGGAGGTTTCTTTGTACACAGACTTTATGCTGTGCTCAGCTTTACAACTTATGACTGTAGATGCTAATAGATCCTCTGGAGACTGTCCTTCCAGACATCAAAAAAACTCTGCGCAATTAAATTTAGGCCAGCAGGTTTTGAACAGCTCTTTGCTGTGTCTTTGGAGCTGCATCTCACCCACCGTGGAGCACCTTTTTTCCAGCTAAGACTAGTTGTATTACTGGATGTCAGCATGAAGTAAACATATAAACAATTAAACATTTTCATGTTTAGTTCTACTAATAAATAAATAAACTGGATGCAGCTAATACAGATCACCTCTGCGTTTGTTCTTATAATTTTATATGAAGAAATAATAACAATGTAAATAAAAAACATAATCCTAACATCATATGTTTTAATTCTTGCCTGGGGACTGCATTTTAGGAAGATTCGTTATTTTATAAATAAGTTGTTTGAGCTAGCTGGAATATCAGCACTAATACTTTTTGTATATTCTATGCATACCTTAGCTATTTCATGGTATATATTCTCAACTAGCTAAATAGACCTAAATAGATCTACACATATAGTATCCTTTATGTTAGCTAGCAGATAAAGTAATGTTATACCATTCAAGTTACCTCATAATTATTTTACAAGCACATGTACTCGGTATGAACTGGCACAAACGCAAAGACTAAAATGGAGGCAAAGGAGGAATTTAGTAGAAAATAAGGCAAACATTGGCACAGCAGAGAAAAGAATAAATATTTATCAACATATAGAAATAAGTAATTAAACTGGCGCAAAAGATGTCAGGAAGCTAGCAGCAAATTAGTGAGGCATCAGATATTCCACTGCTGTTCTGGGTTGCTCAATCCACTTTTCACACTATGATTGTGAGGTACAATTCTCACTGTGGAATTGACACTCATCAAATATTAGCCAAATGTTTGATGTTTTCCCTGTAATTTAGCTTTGTATGCTTCTTTCTTGTTATCACTACTATGGCATGAAAGTGAAGTGGGTGTGTGTGTGTGTGTGCAGTCATAAGCATGTTGAGTCGTGTCAGTGTTTGTTCATTGTCACATGTTGAAGCAATCTACATTCTCTGCACTGTCAAGACGAGAAGCTGAATGTTGTTGTCTACCTGCCTCAGAGCAGCCCGAGGGCATCACTGGCCTTCTTCTGTTTTCCACTGAAGCTCTCAATTAAATAACAATTTTATCCCGTAACAGAGCACGTGTCATTGGCTCTGACAAAGAAACATAAATCGCAGGGGATCCTTTTAAGCTAGGATTTGGTGCCTATGATTGTGTATGGAGAATGCCTGTTGTAAGCCAGTGTACGGGGCAGCACACGTCTGTGGTATTTTTGGAGGAACTTCAGGGGCCTGAGGCCCTAGCAACATCCTGCCAGATGAGACGAGTAGAGACATACACAAGGCCACACTGTACACACATTGGCATGACATACAAATGCATTCATGGACCTTGGTTAACCACAGAGGATGCAGGAGGAGCTAGGTGATGGACAGGTGCTCTTACTATCCCTACAGTGACTCTGAATGTGCATACTGACTATCAAAATCTTAAATTGTACTACAGGCTACTTTATCTTAACGACCCATTGCAGCAAACCAAACACACAGCATCACATACACTGTGTTATCAGCAGCATATTTTTAGATCAGAGTCAGTGGCACGGTGTTCCACAGCTCCAGTGGCCTATATTCTTATTGCTCCACATATTTACATAATCTGTATATGGCTCATATATGGGGCTGCACTTACAGATTACATGCAGTTGTTGTGGTTTAATTCATTGATATGATAAACAGAGCACAACAACAGGGATTAGTCATCATGTTAAACAATCTCTCTAAAGTACAGTAGGTGTGGCTCTCTCATTAGATTGTCATTGCTATCTCCACTTCAGTATAATGACTGAAATATGTTTGCAAAGGGTAATCATTAACGGCCTTCTCACCGTCCTCTTTACCCAGGTCTGACCCCTTCCGGAGCTTTGTTGACTACTGCCTACTGAAAATTCCTCAGGACAGACCCTCATCAGGGGAGCTGCTACGAGTGAGTGGGCTTCCTCTGTAATCCCTCTAGCTGTGACCTCACTTCCTGTCTCTTTCAGTCCCTGAGCCATGTGGATGAGTCATTCCCACCCACCCACGGCTCCCAACTACGCAAGCGTATACAGTGTCTCCTTCATCAGAGGAGTCAAGCACCCCACAGAGAACAGCTTATTATTTCTCTTTTTTCTTCTTTCTTTTATTTTCACACTTCCTGTGCCGAGCCTTAAAGATTCCATAGAACTGTGTGTATTTGTTACTTTCACAGCAGTCTTTCGATTAGAATTTACCTTGTATGTCATTTGCAAATGCTAATGTTGACCATTATAAATGCAGTCATTTAGTGTCTACAATTTGGTTTGACAGTTCTTTTCCTTTCCTAAGTGTTTTTTTGGGCATGCTTTGCCTTAATTTATAGCTAGACAGTAATAAGGCGACACGGGTAATGAGGGTAGAGGCCGATCAGGAAAGACATGTGACAACATTCCTCAGCTGGATGTAAATGGGGATGTTAGGGTTCATAGTCTGTGCCCCATTCTTTTCCTTTTACACAAGTTATGGATCTATTTTACCCACAAAAAATATATCACAAGGTACACTTCAATTAGAAAAAATAAATGTACTTAAAAGTGGACCTTGCCATAAGAATATTTTGTCAAACTTGTGAGTTTCCATGGTCAATAATGACCTCAGATGTTTATTATCACTTCCCACAAAATCACAATGAACTTCCACAACGCTAATTCTTGTATCTTCATTGTGTTTCCCTGTAAATGAGGAGTTGATCTTTTTGTTTGTGTAACCAGCAGGTAATCCTATTGGCCTGCTAAGAGTTTTATGTTCTCGACGATCACACTCAATAGTTTGGAAGTTCAAGCAGACGTTTTCACACCTGACTCACCTGAGGGAGGATGATGGGGAAGATGAGGGTTTATGTCACAACAAGTAGCTCTGAACTTTGTCTGGATATGATCGACTTTTAGACTGGAATTCACTTTTCCCAACACCCCTGACCCAAATCCTGCCCAAAAACCCATTAAAGAGGGATAAGTACCAAACAGACTTTGGATCAGTGTCGAAGAGGCTGCTTTATAGTGAAGGGCTTGGAGGGGGTGGGGTGTTAGCTTATGATTAATACCCCACTTTCTCTTGTCAGACACACACACACACACACACACACACACACACACACACACACACACACACACACACACAGGCACACGCCCCTCCAAGCTCTTTAAAGGGGAAATCAGGTCACTAATCTGGGGGCCTTGAGCTATCAGTGTTCTGGCTTCAGGTTAAAACACCCTCTCTCCCTGTATACCTCAATTGGAGTAATAGTAATTATGTACATAATGAAATAATAACTCCTCAGTGACCTCTTCCCGTAAGTACCCTCTGAATTAAAAATAGTCCTGAATGTTTGGTTTTGGATTTTTTTTTTTAATCCCGTGAATTAACTGGCAACCCGCAGATGCAACACCAGTGCTTTCTCAGAATTTATGGCATATTCTCAAAATGATTTAAGAATTTATTCCAGAGTTGTTGACGATCAATTTTTGATTTAGTGTCTTCATTGCTGAGAGTCAGATGACAAGACTGACGCTAGCTCTTTATGCTAGGCTAAGCTAACTGACTGCTGGCTCCAGCTGCATATATAGTTTAGAGATGTAAGAGTGGTATCAATCTCTTCATCTAACGCTCTGCAAGAGAGAGAACATGTCTGTTTCCCAAAATGTTCAGCTATTCTTTTAATGCATAAAGCATGTTAGGATTGCTCCCTAGGGTTTTTTTTTTGTTGCTGCTAATGTATTACAGCAGACATACACTAGATGTATTTAAGCAAATTGCAGTCCGAAAAATTATTAATGTATGATAAAATGCATTTAACATGACATACTGATGATACCTAACAGAGTAAAAAGGATGGATTCGTACTTGTGGCTGCAGTTTTCGTACAGGGAAAGGATTATAATGAGGGAGAATCCTGGAGGTCACTTCTCACTGGACGATGGGATGTTGGGTGGTTGCTAACCACCTACACGCTCATGTAGGTCTGTCAGAAAACGGGACAAATCACTCTCATCTCTATTTTCAGTGCGTGATGTCATTCCCCTGTGTCCTGACTAACCCATTACACCAGCATCTGTCACATGGAGAGGAAGGTGTGCAGAGAAGGAGAGCTAGAAATACACCTAAAAATACAGTTTCCTTTTTTAGATACAGCATATATAGTTTAGGCTGCATATATTTCGGCCATATAAGCACACAATATTTTATGAATGAGAGTGACTAAGAGGAGGTGTGAAAATGTGTGCGTGTGGTGGAGTGGGAGGTAGTGCAGGGGAGAGAAGCAGTCGTTTTTGTTTAGTGTTTATTTTCATCTTGATGTTTATACAGGTCATTGCCAAAAGTACATAAATAAAGCGAAAAAAAAAACCACAAACATCTTGGCCACCCCTGCCAGCTTCACCCACCCACTCTGACCTGCTGGTTATGTAACACAAAATAAATAATTACATAAATGCATACTTCCACCAAATTACACCTCCGTCAAATTACAGAAAGGTTTGTTCCTTAGTGGTAGAACCGGTCACAGCTTAGAAATGTTATCAGCATGAGTTTGACCAGTCAGTTTAGTCTAAAACTGTGTTAGAAAATAAAAAAAAAAAAAAAAATTAAATAATCGTGTTTTTTAGGAACAGAATGACTGTGTGAATTTAATGTAGGGATTTAACTGGCTTGCTGTAGGGCTTTGACTTTCTTTTGCTAAAAAAAATTAGGTTGTTAATATCTAGTGTGCATACATGGAGGGTCCTATTTTACTATGTCTGCTGCACATTCTGTTGTGTTTAATTATGCATCATCCCTTAAATTATTTTTTTCCCAGAATAAAATCCAGATTGAAAAATTTGAAACCTTTTTTCTCAGCATATTGCTCTGTGGTCATTTTTGTTTCTTGATTTAATTTAATTGAAGCTGTGAGTAACTTGGTGCCAAGGCAAATACAGTTGTGCTTATTTGGAATGAAAAGGATTAAGAGTGTTTGTGAAAATCAATTTTATGGACAATCTTACACAGATTCAGTGTGTTCGGTATAATGGAAGACATAGAGTGCTGGGACTCCCAAGATGCGCTGAGCAACCAACAAGCGCCCTCTAGTGGTAGTCAAAGTTAAGGTGCCAGTTGTGAGATGTTTTCATATTTACTGCATTATTTACTCTAAGTAACTTATTTATATTTCCTACACCATTCTAGCAAACACCACATTTTTGTTTGACTGCATTTCCAATGAAATATACATTGTTTGTTGTTAATATTTTAATACCATTTTCAAATATATGACACAAAATTCTAATATGTGGTCTATAACTTTCAGGTGAAAACTTTGAAAAAACACAAATAAAGTTGTACTAGAACACAGGCAAATTAAAGAGTCCATTTCTAAGCTGTTATTCTGCTCTGTTGACAAAACAAATCATCAACATTACCCTATAGTAACAATTTAACAACCGTCAATTGTAAGTTGTAAGTTAAACCTGATTACTGTATGATCTGCTATATAATTTATCCCTCTTAAAATAACTCCTGACCCATTTATTTATGTCACTTCCTCCCTCTTCTTCTCTGTCCAGCATGATTTTGTGCGTCGGGAGCGCTCACCCCGCATTCTCATCGACCTCATTCAAAGGACCAAGGATGCAGTGCGTGAGCTGGACAACCTGCAGTACCGCAAGATGAAGAAGATCCTCTACCAGGAGAAACACAATGGGCCCATGGGAGAGAGCCAGGAGGAGGAAGAGGTGGGAGGATGAGGGAGAGGGAAGGGTTAATGTTAAAGATGAGGGGGGGTTGAGTCTCACTGGAAAAGGAAAATGATACAGAGATGAGAATTATTGAGTTTGTCAGGAGTAACAATTGAAGGAGGCAACAAGGGATTAAAAAGTTGAAACCAGTTGAGCCCCATTTCAAGTCTATTCACAACTCTTGAACTTTCACCACCAGAAGAGGTCTTTATGTTTCTTGAATTTGTGTAAAACCACATTCAATTCAGCTGTACCATCACAGAGAGAGAAACATTGAATTGTTCGGTCTCTGAAATATCTGACAATATTGGCAATTTCTCATTACAATTTTCCACACGCAGGCTGGTGTCTTCACAGTTGGTCCCAACTGTCCCAACCTCAAATATATTCAACTTAAAATGATATTAAAAAGAGGAAAACAATAAACCATTACTTGGAACTAACAACTTTTATTTTTGCATTTTTGTAAGTTCAGTCATCTAATCAATGAAATGACTTATGTTGTCAGTTCTGCTGTACAATATCTGTTACTTATTGTAATTTAGGAGTTCTATTCAATGCAGTGAGGGAGGTTTTCACCTAATTTGAGTCAACATGCAGGACTCCTCAAGCTCAGATCGCAGCATAGAGTCTAATGATGGGTCAGTTTGGCTGTGGTGATTTTAATGAAACCCCAAGAAGGAATTTAAGTCTCAGAGATGGAGAAACCAGATTCTTAACTTTAATAAGTGCTGTTTGTTCGCTTCTAATCTGATTGAATAGAGCGCAGAAGTAGCACTGATAGCTGCTCACGGCACACACGTGACAGCCTTCCTCCTACAGCCGACATTGAGATGAAATGTCCCTAAGTTGACCTGGCCTTAGGCAGTGTGAACAGACACAGACCGCCAGCAGCCACAACAGTGTCATCCTACACCACATGAAGCAATTCAGAGCAGCCGCCAGACCTCACTGCAACAAGATGCCACCGAAGGCTTTACTCAGAAAACCTGCTGTCCCAAAAATTGTTTAGAAGTTTCGGGGGAAGATGTAGAGGCTGATTATAACATCCTAATATAGCCAGTTACAGTTATATAGAGCAGGTTGATTCCTTTTATCTATCGTGTACACACACACTCAAGTGGCCTTCTTATCGGAAGACATCTTAGTCTTTGTGCATTAACAGACACACTTGCATACGTCTGAACCATTTGAGGTTAACCAACAATTTAGCATGACTGTGTTATGACACAACCTAGAGGTCATTATTTTTGCATTGAGGCGGCTACAGTAGCTGATGCAATTTGTAGAGGCCTGTATATAGGAGGTCAGAGATCAAGTGTGTGCATCTGTGTACAATGTCATGACTCTTTTAGTACTTATTTGTGGAAGCATGTATTTATTTTTAAACATGTTTCCATGTTAATTTGCAGGACAGCGAGGCAGCCAGCTGTAAGATGAACAGCCTGGGCAGCAACCACTCCATCCCCAGCACCTCCGTCAGCACAGGCAGCCAGAGCAGCAGCGTGAACAGCATGCAGGAGGTGCTGGAAGACAGCTGCTCCGACATGACCATGATGCACCCCCAGGACTACAGCAGCACCCTGGAATCCTCCCCACAAACCAAGAAGGTAAAGTTCAAGGGTGAAGTCTGGATGGTGGGAGGGAGAGCTGGATGACAAATTAAAAGCCACACCAAACCACCACACCACAGCTGGAAACTTGGAAGCAGTGTGGGCAGTTCTCTGCGGTTCCCAAAAATTTCCATGATTCTTTTCTTAGAAGAAATGTTTAGACTTCTCTGCCTGCTTGTTTACTCGTTTTCACAAACCATAATGCACCATATCATTATATCAGCCAAGCAAAAAGACAATAAGCTATGAAAACAGCAGATAAACACACACACTATATTCATCAGATTGAACATTTGGCATGGCACAGAGTCACCACTCAAGATGATGCCACACCTTTAGAGCTGTTGTAAGTTTAAAGTAAAAGTAAAGCTGCAATTGGTTGAAAACTGCATTCGACATAGAATGTGTAGTGTAGTGCTGGAGAAGCTGTCTAAACCCTGTCCAAATGTCCTCTCACAACAGCTCAGCACAAGCAAAATGTGACAGGACATGCAAAATATCACTGGAAAACAACAGAAAAGCTGGCACTGCTTTGATAGTTGGGAAAAACTCTGGGTGACAGGCTTAGTTCAGACTGCGGGCAAATCACTTTTGTTTCTCAAATCAGATCTTTAAGACAAAGCGTCCACTCTGTTGTTTGCAACTGATCAGATCGGACTTGTGTCGCATCATCAACTTATCTGAATGGCTCACTGTGGTAACAACGTAGGAGTGAACTACGTGCACTGGTGATGCATCTCTCCCACGTGGAAGCATAAGAAATGAGATCCAACATGTCGCCCTCCATACAATCTGGCTGTCCTGTCATGGTGCAGCATAGGATCTGTTCAGCCATTCTCTGGGCTTGATGTTATCGTTACAAGTGACGCAAAAGACACTTTGAAACTTGATCTGAGCGTCATAACATTTCCAAACACCTTGTATCTTATTTGTAAATTTCACATTGCGGGTGTTTGGTTTTTTGTTTTGTCTTTTTTTTTTGTTTGTTTTTTTGCTGTTTAAACTTTATAAAATCAATCTGGATATAATCTAGATATGACAAAAACAATGCTGTCTGGAAAAAGCATAAAAGAGATGGAGTGTAATGAACAAGACAAAATTGCAAATATATTTTGCTTGTTTGAAAAACCCTTTTATTATTTTACAAGGGTTAAATGTGTATTATTCCACTTGCAGTAGCCTTGGTTTGACCATTATTGTGTGCTTATTGGAGCAGGGTACAGCTGGTCAGATGACAGCAGCTTAAATAATCCACTTTTATATCAAAACTTTTGATCAAAACTTAAAGTGGAGCACACATGGGTAGCTATGATTCTGATACCAAAGTTCAGCATTGCTCCAATGTATAAACCTGATTGTGTTTATTTTGTTACTAATACAATCATTTCCTTTCTGATGTGATATGTGTGCTCTCTAAAATAGAAAGTACACGTGGCTGCGTCCAAACATCCTCTGGATTTGTCTTACTGTTTTCAAGTGTATGCGTAATTGCCACCACCCCCACCCTCATCCACTTGAAACCATGGAAACCATCGACACAGTGCTCACTGTTTGGCAGATCGCTTCAAGTTCATCACCGACACTGTTCACACTCTGAGAACAAAGGCTGTGTACACATGTCGACAAGCGGCACACACTCCCCACCATTTCCCCACTTTCAGCTCTATCACACACACACACACACACACACACACACACACACCCATTCAGTGCACACAGGTCAATAAACTGCTTGACATTCTCATTGAATATCTCATATGACTTAAAAATCTGTGAAGAGAGGGCTGTCACTGCTCTGTCATTCTCTTTCTTCATCTGCTCTTTGTATTTTGACAGTGCATGAATAAGGATGTCACTTTATGAACAGACAACCAATGTGTTGTTTCAAGTTCAGGGGCTGAGCTGAGAACAAATGAAAGTGACACATTGTTTTCAGATGCTGATGAAGTTCCCTCTTCACATGAATCAACTCTTTGGTCCCTGGACCCCTGAAAATGTTCAGTCAGTTTCTAAAGGGGGGCATTCAGTGTTGACATTTCATGATGTTTTACAAGGTTAAAGTTGACGCAGTTTTAGCAAATGCTGAAGATTCCTTTTGAAATTTTATATCCAGTAGAATTTTAATCAATGGGGAATTTTTGCTATTTAAAAAGTCACTGTAAACTGGGCCTCTCTTCACCATCTTACTGTGAGGTGAAATGTGTCAAGTGTCCTGTAGCACTGCACAGTTTGCACTTTTTAAGGGCCATTTGTTCTTGTATTATTTTAAAAGAAGACAACGCTGTGACTCAGTCAATGACTTGTACTCAGTTTGCATTTCCCTCTGCTGTCTGTATATGTATGTTTCACACAGGACCATCAGTACAACTGGGACGATGGTATCCACAGGGACCACCGGGCAGGGATGAGGCCGTCCTCTGACAAAAGCAGCCAGGCCCAAAACTACAAGAACCAGGGCCGCTTTGCCACCATAAAATCAGCCTCACTGGTACGTTTAACAGAACTCTCTCATCTTTTCTACTTTTCTCTCTTTGTGGAACACTAACCTTGATAATTATGTTGCATTGGAGAAAGTACTTCTTGCAAACACCTTTCTCAGTGTTATGTTTACACCATTAAAGCATACAAGGGCACAGAAGTATTTTTTTTGTTTCGTTTTCCATCTGTTAAATCCTGAATGTGCCATTTTGAGGTGTCCTGAAGTGATGTACTGTAATGTCTCCTTTCTGAACAAATGTGATCTGGATCCATGTTCAAGCAAACTGATGTTTTTTATAAAAGCAGGCTTTCCTTTGTTGACTCTCCTTTCCTTTTGCTTTTTTTTTTAAACCTCAAATCTCATTTCCCACCTGTTTCATATTTACTTTTCTTCCCGTGAGTCCATCTCTTGGTCTTTACCTCTTCCTGGCTCTTTGTCTCTGCTCTCCAGTTTCGGCCCAGTCTCTGCAATGGGTCTCTGTTCCTCTCCTGTCTCCCATTCACTTCACTCCTTTTGTTTTCTCCTCTTCTACTACGGTTCGCCTTACCACTCCCCTCCCTCCTCCCTCTCCTTTATTTCTTCGACTCCTGCACTTGATAATACATCATTCTCAGATGTGACTCAATGTTCTGAGTTGAAGGGGGTGGAATTCTCTCTCACTCTCTCTCTCTCTCTCTTTCTCCATGTCTCTCTTTCTCTCTTACCCTCCCTGTCTGTTGTCATGGAAACCGGCTCTAGTAACTAATAAGTAGTTGTGGTTTCGTGTGCGTGTGTGTGTGTGTGGACACGTATTCCTGTAGTTGTGGGGACAAAAATCTGTTTACACAGTCACATTGTGAGGACCCTCCTTACATATGGGCAGGACCACAAGTCTCTTTACATGTGGTCGCACACGACAGCAAACATCTTTGTTTTTTCTCTGTCTTACAGGCGTAGTCACTCGTGACTTGTAATCACAGAGACATCTACAGGAGCTGTAGGATTAAATTGAGCTAGAAGAGCTAAATATACAGTGTACATCCTGAAAATCTAAGAGTTGGAAAAATAAAAACACATTAAAGAAGGTCCAAATGAAACAGACACTCTCAAATTTCCTAAGTGAGACGATAAATAAAATTAATCCACCCTGATGCATTAATGTTGTATCTTACATTTCTGGACTAATATTGTACTTCTGATTCTTGCTGAGCCTGGATAGCATTATATCAGTTTTCTCTCAAACACGTGGCCAGCACTCTTAGAATTATCCTCAAAAGCCTCTTTGCCCTCAGAAGCCTCTATAGCCATGGTTCCCAACTTTTTGTACTTGTAACTCGTGATGACGCACTGTTTGTGTCTTGTTTAAAATTTTTAGAGGCCTGAAAATCTAAAATCATCCAGTGAAGCAAAGTGAAGCCCATTACCAGTCCATATAGCTTACCATAGCTGCCCAACCTCAGTGAAGTGTTATCAAACATTCCTCTCTTCCTTTCTCAAGCTAACCACACCAAACTTAATGTAAGTTAACCTGGTGTTAGATGGGGAGACAGATTTTGTTCTCTCACTGAGGGAGTATGGTGACTATAAGCCTTCCTAGCATTACACTTCTGGTGAGACACCTCATTAATGTTATCAGAGAGCAAGGGTTGCATAACACATAACCATAACTAATTGATTGATTAATTGTATCTTTGCTGCAATGACATTATAGAAATGTTGTCGCTGCACTGCAACGTTCTGTTTTAAAACAGTTTTGGCTCATTGCAAGTTGTTGATTAAAGTCAAAGTCACATTAGAATGTCTGGGTTGTAAGCAGCTGAGGTGGCACATGCTGTGTCGGCATCTCTTTGTTACTGTGGCTGACTGTCTTGAAAAGAGGCGGCTTCATGTAAACCACAGGCTCTGCGTCATGTGACGATGCCGTCTTGCCCACCGACGCTGAAAGAGATGACATCATCTTTTTCTGCCGAGTGCAGACGTCCTTAGATTGGCCTCGACTCGCTGAGACTGTAATCAGCAGGTAGACAAAGAGCGACGAGGAGAGAAGAACAGGGGGTCCAGATGGTGAGGGGTGATGGATCGTCAGAGAAAAGAGAGGTGGATGGAGGACATGAAAAATGATAACAAGAACAATGGAAAAATTAAAGATCTACCACTCGTAATAAGTTGCATCCTCAAAAACACAAGTTGGAATGAAAAAGACTGGACATAAAGACATGTTGGACAGAGACACTGGGTATCATGTTGTGAGAAGGACAGATAAACAAACAGAGGTGAGACGGATTGAAATCTGGACTGACACAAGAAGGACAAGTGGAAGTGAGACAAAAAGAGGGTGATCTGTTTGTCACCCAGAGGTAACTATCTGATGAAGTGGTGGAAAAATGGGTAGAGAGAGAGAAGGAAGGGATGAAACTGAAGAGGAGGACATACGAAAGATGAGCTATTGGAAGGAAAACGAAAAGGAAACGAAAGAAAGAGAGAAGGATGAAATATTATCAAGGGAGATGGAAGGAAAGGGACAAGGATGAGGACCGAAGGAAACGACAGAGAGATGTAAAGTGAGGAGCAGAATGAATGTGAGACATAACTAGCATGTTAAAGGAAGGGCAGGGGTTATTGTAGGTCACGTGAAGTAACTGACCGAAGGCTGTGTGAGGGATGGCATCATCGCACAATATTTTACATCATCTGCTGCTTAAATTGTCGTCAGCTCTCGGTTGGAGGTCGTAACCTCACAGCTTGTAAACCTGTCAGCGCGTCAGCAACAGAGCAGCAACACATGCACCATCAGTCAGCTCTTTCGGCAAGAACTTAAAGCTAATGGCACAATATGTTTCATCGGGATCTGCTATCTAGATATATGGCAGAGAACAATCAGGAGGTTGCTTTCACAGGTAGATCTCAGAGGTTGTGATTAAACCAGATGCACTTCTTTTGCATTTACATGCCTTTTGAGGCCCAAACAGATGACAGATGAAATGTAGACAGTAAACCAGAGTCTGTAGAGGCTTTTTGCTTCCCCTCTTTAACCGGATGACTTCACCATATGTTACTATACATCTGTAGCAACGTTCAAAGTATCACCATGTCTTCTTCTTCTTCTGTCTCGTACTTGGCAAAGAGCCAGTTACGGCTTTAAATGCTGTACTTCTTCTTAATGTTATAAGAAAGAACATGACAGTGGTGCAAGTCTTTTGAGAGAAAATATATAGTCCTCTTCTATTCCCCAGTACACTATTAGCTGTATAAATAAAAACAAGCTTGCTTGTATCATTGTTTCTGTTTTCTACTGTTTGTTTTTTTTATCATCTGGCTTAAAATAATTTCAGTGTTCTGCAGAGCATCTTCCATTTTCAGCACATTGAACGCCTCCTTTGCAACGTTGAGTTTTATCAGAAAAACAACCTTGACCTTCTCCATTAAAGGGTTTTTATTCAAATCGCAGGCAAAACAGAACTCGCCTCTACTCATTCCCTTTTTCTTGCATTTCTCAAACCCCTTTAGGGCATTATTAGGCAGGAGAACAAATGCATGTTTAAAAACTATGATGGCTAAGAGCCTTGGGTCACATTCACAAAAAAGACAGTCTGTTAGTTCTCTTGTCCTTTAAGTACAGCATTACAGTTTTCTAAGACTGACCAACTTGATCTGGAAAATAACTAAACTGCCCATTTCCCACCAATCTCACTGGAACATTCACCTTTACCCTGCATGCTCTCCTCCCTCCCCTCCATGAATATGATTTCCTTTCCAGTCCCTGAGCCTTGTGTGAAAGAAGTCGTCACATGACGTTGACTTGGCCCTTTGTGGCAGGGTGGCAGTGAGGCTAGTGATTAGGATTGAGAGCTGCTGTTACAGTGGGGTATTGATTCAGCACAGATTAAGGAGGCAAGGGGGGGATGGGCAAAAGTTCTACCTACTTCCACACCAACTCCCCACCCCCACCCTCTTCTTTTCTCTAGATACAATTATTTTACTTCTTATTTTCATTTTTCTTTTCCCTTCTAACTCTCTCCCAGTCAGTCTCCATCTGCTGTTTCTCCTTTGCGACCACCCCCCACCCCCTCCCCTCATCTCTCTGCCTGCTCCTCACCACCCCACCCCACCTCCAATTTCTCTCACTCTTTCTCAATGAGGTATTCATGTGACCCACCTGCTGTCCTCTGCTTAGCGTTAGCCCCACTAAAGAGCCGCTCTGTGCTCTTGTTGGCCCGCGTGGTCGGCCTGCCTCATTCACAGTTCACACGCCTGCCTCGGCCGCTGCGTGCCCAGGGAGAGAACCAAGGAGAGGGTAGAGGAGGGGGTCGTCGTCCAGTAAGGGTGGGGTCTCAGGGTGGCATCGGAGCTCAGACAGGATTCTGTCGGGCATAGGATGCTGCACAAGGTTCCTGGATGCTGGTGCACTTGGCTAAAGTCGCCATTATGTTTGGCCTGAGGAGTTCAGGTGGAAGTTATGAGAAGATGCGGAGCGAGTACTACCTAGATGTGGAGAACCCTTTCTGTCCTCAGGTTGGTGTGTCAGGGGCAGGTTTTGCTCAACAGGGAAAAAGAAGAAGGAAAAAAGGGGATGGCCTTGCTGTTGAGATATCCCTAAAAGTTTAATCATGTAACTGTTTAATATTGTAACTAATATTGTAGCTTAAAGACATTTCAGATCCTTTGTAGTTGCCTGATCTATGCATTGACTGTGCATGTGCGACGGTCAGATGAAAGAGCTTTTGTTGGGCTCCAATGATAACTTCGATTGAATGGATTTGACTGTATTTCTTTTTAAGGTCTTAGTTTCCACCACTGGTTGAAACTTTTTTCTTGCATCTGTAAAACTGACAAGTTTTGCTGACTGTTGAACTGCAGCAGTTTCGCTATTATGCTTTGCACTCTGGATTGAATTCTGTTTTCAGTTTTTCTTGGGAAAGATAACCAGAATAAATAAATAATTACTATTTAAGGGTAGGTGATTAGATGGTTAAGTGTTATTGTTTGGATGCAATACAGAAACTAAGCTTTAACCTGTTTGGTCCACATTAAAAAAAACGGACATCTGTGGGATCACATTTCCAAACTTCTCTCTCTCCTTAGGTGACCAAGCAGATCCACGAACATGAGCAGGAGAGTGAGCTGCGGGAGCAGATGTCTGGCTACAAGCGCATGCGACGACAGCACCAGAAGCAGCTGATCGCCCTGGAGAACAAGCTGAAGGCCGAGATGGACGAGCACCGGCTCAAGCTGCAGAAGGAGGTAGAAACGCAGGCCAACAATGCCTACATCGAGCTGGAGAAGCTGGCAAAACGCCACGCCGTGCACACCGAGAAGGAGGTGGGACTTGTGATGGGCTGGGGGGAGGCAGGGGGTGGGGATGTAATCCAGAAGTTGTTACATAGATGATCACATTGGCCTACATTTAACATGCAACAGGTGTCCGGGGAAAAGGTCTGCTTTGGAAAAACAAGGGAGGACATGATGTTGAAGTCAAAATGATTTTATAGCTCCTGGAGGAAAGTCTTTTGAAAAGTTGTATAGTGTGCAAAATGTCATTGTTTTGAACAATTTAAGATCCAACCCCAGTCTTACTTCAATGAAGGAAGAGCACTAAAAAAAATGTTTTGTTAAGACTTAACACATTGCTGCCACCCATTGACACACAAGATGAAACACAAGGACAGAAGTGGGTCACAGAATGTCAGAGCTCTGAAAAACAAGCTGCATATCTCTGTGAATAGCACCCGGCGTGTAGGACAAGCCAGGGAGATAGTATATCTGTGCTTATACAGAAGACCAGCACGCAGCCCTAAACAGCAATGTAAACATGCAACGTCACATGGGAGTGACATTTCACTCGGCTAAACCAAAGTCACTAGATACTTTCTGAACCTCAACTTGATGTCCTCTGATCTGAAAATAGGTTGCTCTGGCAATACAACAAAGCATCTTCAGTACTGTTTTTGTAAGCAGTAAATCAGCTTCAGCTACTGACAGTATGAATTCCACTGACCCATAATTAAACTCATTGCAATTTTCTTAAATTGTCTATAAATTTGCATTGCATTTGCTAAAATAACTGGCCACACTATAATTTAATATACAAGACAAACGTGTGACCCAACATGAGATTTAGGGCTGCAACTAATAATTATTTTCCTTGTTTATTAATCCATAAATTATTTTCTTGATTAATAGATGCATTTTCATCGATATACTGGATGTTATAGTTTCTGTGAGCTCATGGTGACATCCACATATGCCTTTTTTTTTTGGACAACTAACAATCCAAAACTAAAAAAGTTTTCCTGATAGAAAAACAGGAAAAACAACACATCCTCACAAGCTATGGCCAAAGATTCTTTTTTTTGGCATATTTGGTTCAAAAATGCCAGAAAAACACAAAGGTCAATCTGATCATTTAACTTGACGTACTGTAGATTTTAGGTGGTAGTGAACAACCCTTGAATAGTATATAACTGATTAGTGGTGAGCTTCTAGGCGGTATTCAGTTGAGGTCTCTGTGCTAAGCTAACCGCCGCTCGCCCCTGCTTCCCTCCCGTTTCATGTGTCCCTCAGATGAAGACGGCGTTGGCGGATGAGAAGAAGTTCCAGCAGCAGATCATGGCTCAGCAGAAGAAGGAGCTGACCACCTTTCTGGATAATCAAAAGAAGCAGTACAAACTCTGCAAGGAGAAAATTAAGGAGGTATTCCCCCGTTTGTTGTTGCCGTTTCCTTATTCCTCTTCAGGCCAGCTCCTTCTTATGCCTCCCTGTTGTGTGACACATGGTCCTGTATGCTGTTTACTGTTGGATCTGCCCTCCTCCACACAATTGCACACATTCACTACCCTCCGAATTGGTCCTTCAGAAATTGTGTTGAGTCACTCAGCCTACTTGCTATGTTCTTGCACATGTGTACACACACACACACACACACACAGAGGAAAACCACAAATCCATATGCACAGTGTGCCTTTGTGTGCCTCTCACATCCTTGAAACTTGAGTCCAGAGAATATTTGTGTAGACTGGGAGTGTAACACACTGTGTTTTCAGTGACAAGATAAGTGACCAAAATTAGGTCAGCACTGTTAAAAGAAAGCGTCGCTGGCAGGGAGAGATATTTCCCACCAACTGAGGGCTATAACGGAATTAGACACCACAGAGAGTGGGGATCAGGCTCATGTGTTAAGTGTATTAGCTCGAGTTGTAGATTACTTTAAAGCCCATGAAAGAGAAAGACAACTCATACTGACGAGGGAGAGATTTGGCTGGGGTTTTTTCCAACCTTCCTCTGGCTATGACAGTCACGTGTAGTTTGAGACAGAAGGTCAGTTGGAGTTTGCTGTGAACACTATTCCTGTTTAGGCAGTATTTATGGAGGCTTTGCTTATTTTCACAGTTAAAACGTGCATATGTAAGACGTGGTTTGAGCATTTCCGCTTAGTTAGTCTATATTTGCTTTTTACATTTCCACTGGTTAAGACTAACATCTCATCCATTGCCCATAAATGATAGCAACAAACTAAACAGCTTTTTCCTTTACACCAGCTAAACTGATATTCCCATGGATAAATGAACCTTACATACCTGATAAACCAACCACCTAGAATGTACCGTGTTTAGTTCAGATTAACCCATTCCTGGCTACTGCCCACTACTTGCTAATTCTTACCTAACATAATTCCTCTGCTCTCTTCTCAGGAGATGAACGAGGACCATAGCACACCCAAGAAGGAGAAGCAGGAGCGTCTGTCCAAGCACAAAGAGAACATGCAGCATTCCCAGGCCGAGGAGGAGGCCCATCTCCTGTCCCAGCAGAGGGTTTTCTACGACCGAAACTGCCGCGCTTTCAAGCGCAAAGTCATGATTAAGAGACACGACTTGGAACAGGAGCAGATCAGAGAGGTGTGGAGGACATGCATCATTTAAAACATCATGTGTCATTAATTAAGACATAAATTAAATTTGCTAATTGATAACTATACCTCAAGTTCACCAAACCAGTAAAACTCCTGTTAATTAGTTATTTATTGTTTGTGATGTTGGTGTGAACAGGCCCGACGTGATTAGAGAATCAAAATATTTTTTCTCCACAAACAGCAGTGTGTGCTTTTTAATTACCCATTGTTCTTTAGATCTGTGAGGGGTTTCCTATTAACTGTAAGAAGATTATTAATGCAGAGTAAAGCAAGGCAACAATGTTATAATCTGCAAAGCTGTTATGTAAATCTAGAGGAAGGCGCAGAAGGTCCAAAAGCTTTCTGAAGCAAAACACACAAAATTCTGAGTCACGTTTAAGTGATCATTTTGCTGTTGTGTTCAATAGAAACAAGAAGTGTTAAAATGAATTAAACGAAGGGGAAAGATTAAATGTGTTATATGTATTGATTTTTCCGCTTGCTTCAGCTTGGAAAAAATACAAGACAAATTTTTAGTCCTCCTTGTGACAATGTCATATTGGAAACAAGCAACAAACAACACATCCCACTGCAATTCATTCCATTTCCTCTCCTCCTCTTCCTCCATCTTTCTTTCCGGCCCTCCCCAGGAGCTGAATAAGAAGAAGACGCAGAAGGAGATGGAGCACGCCATGCTGATCCGCCACGATGAATCCATGCAGGAACTGGAGCACAGGCAGCTGAAGACCCTGCAGAAGCTGCGGATGGACCTGATCCGACTGCAGCACCAGACGGAGCTGGAGAACCAGATTGAGTACAACAACCGACGAGAGCGCGAACTCCACCGCAAGCACGTGCTGGAGCTCCGGCAGCAGCCCAAGAACCTCAAAGTGAGTGGATACAGAGGCCGGTAAAGTTTTAGATTCAGGATTTTACAGATGGTGTCCTATGGGGACATAGGTGCTTCAGATGCATGGCTGATGGTAAAACAAAAACAAAACAAAATGCTTTTCTTTCCAGATGCATTTTAACATTTTTTTCGTGTCTTTGAAGAGATCAGTTCGATCCACCTTTAAGATGGCGCAAGATATGAGCAACGCCTTTTATGTTTTGAGAAGACTGTGATAAAACAGTGATGCAAGATGGATGTAACAAATTAATTTAGAGAAAGAAAATGGTGAAAGAACATCCAAATATTTCATCTCTGGATGTCAATTCTGCTTGATTTGCTTTTGAGGCTAATGATGGGAAGAACTCCGATTTTTGTCACAGCTATTTTAAACCTTTAACCTTCAGCAGCCTTAAATTAAACAATCTATGTCCTCCCCTCACTGTTTTCTGCCTGTCACTGTCCCCTTCACCAGGCTTTGGAGCTGCAGATCAAGAAGCAGTTCCAGGACACATGTAAGGTGCAGACAAAGCAGTACAAGGCCCTGCGCCACCACCAGATGGAAGTTACGCCCAAGGCCGAGCACAAGACGGTGCTCAAGGCCCTGAAAGATGAGCAGACACGCAAGCTGGCCATCCTGGCTGAGCAATATGAGCAAAGCATCAATGAGATGATGGCCTCGCAGGCGGTGAGTGGAGACCCGTTAACGTTCTTCTAAATGCAGACAGGTGTATTTTCACGTAAGAAATCAAGGCCCCTGAATGCCTTTCTCTCCACCTGTTGCTTATTCTTTTACGTTTTTCTCCTCCTTGTTTGCCCTCATCTTTGTCTAATATCTTTCTCTTCTCCCTTCCCCTTTTTGTCTCTCCCTCATTTACAATGGGATTTCATAATGTCTTTTATCAAATCCCTAACCCCTCCCTTCCCACTGTCTGTCCACGTGTCCTGTCTGTCCCTGTTGCCCTTCCACTTTCTTCCATCCCTTTCTTGCCGCCTCCCCTCCCCCTTTCTCTGTTCTGTCTGTCTCTGCTCCTTCTTTCTCTTCTCCCTCTCTCCCTCTCTCTCTCTCTGCTTATCAATGTACCCCCACCCAATCTACCCATCTTTCTCTCTCTCTCTCCCTCTCTCTCTCTCTCTCTCTCTCTCTCTCTGCTTATCAATGTACCCCCACCCAATCTACCCATCTTTCTCTCTCTCTCTCCCTCTCTCTCTGTCCCTTTGTACGTCCCTCTCCCCCCTGTTGCGATCCTTGGTCGGCTGTGTCAGCTGCGTCTGGACGAGGCCCAGGAAGCCGAGTGCCAGGCCCTGAGGCAGCAGCTGCAGCAGGAGATGGAGCTGCTCAATGCCTACCAGAGCAAGATCAAGATGCAGACCGAGGCGCAGCACGAGCGCGAGCTGCAGAAGCTGGAGCAGAAGGTGTCGCTGCGCCGGGCTCACCTGGAACAAAAGGTGTGGTGAATGAAACTCTCTTGTCATTTTAAGAAAGCCATATGTGAGATTTTGTTGTCCTGTTGATCGATACAGACAAAACAGGTAAAACACAATGGAGTAAGTGTTTCTTACTGTGGAGAAGGAAAAACATTTCTAAATAATTCAGACATCCTCCTTAAAAGTGCCAAATAGAATTTAAAAAGCCTTTACTGACATGGATAATTCCTACTAAAATAAACTTATTTTCTTATGTAAACATTGTGTTTCATTTGAAACACCCACCAGTTGGAGTTTCAAGGCACGCCCAGTCTTTCCACCCACCTAATTAAATTTCACTGTGAATACAACACTGTTTATCGAAAACACTTTTTCAACATAAAAAAAAAAGAAACAAAAAAAAATGTAGTGCAGAAAGAAAAACGCAAAAATAAAAATCACGAATTTGTGACTGAATTTACAGGTTTTGATTGTTTTTCTGCATTCCTTACTGGTGTTCACTCAAATATAACCCTTCCATGCCTCAACCAAAGTGACTGTGGAACAACACCAACAGAATGTGGCAGCGTCACACAGTCAGTGGTCAGGTGTGCTGACTGTTTCTGTCACTTTTTGCCTACAGAAGCAGATGTAACACCAAGAGATAGATAGATAGATACTTTGTTATTAGGAAGATTTTTCCAACACCAAATGAACGTTTTTTTGCCTTAGGTGTGTTGGGGTTTGTTTGAAGAGTGATAAACTATTTAAAACTCCTTAAAAACCCCTTGAGGAAAATTGTCATCGACTCCAACACAGTAGCACCCTGCATAATACTTGTACTCTGGCCTCCTGCTCCAACTAGAACTGAAGCCCTTACAGACAAACACAAAGGGTGGCAGTAATAACTTGGAATGCGACCAGTCCAACACTGAGTACGCCTCGATGCTTAAGCAAACAGGTCTGGATAACACATTTGCATCTACCTCGGCAGGCAGTGCAGGCATGAAAGGCGACCCAGAAGGACGCATTCATGAGTTCACACACAGATTTCCCTCACCACAGGTGGGGATGACAGCGGCATGCCTTCCTGCAGGGAGCACACAAGCATTTCTCTTCCACACACTCCTAATGGTGATGAAATCCATACACGACAGTGATACATACATTTTAGGTTATTATTGTAACTTGTTCTTAATTGGTTGTTGTATGTCTAAACTCTACTCCCTTAGATACTCTACTTCCTGCTAAAATCCCTTCAGTGTAAACTTTTTCATTTTGTAATCACAGTTATAAAGTGCTATTAATTATGATACCAGCAGCTGTGTGGAAGGCTGCCCGGTAGCTTCAGTGTAACTTTTGTTTTAATGTATATAAATGTGACACCCCTTCAGATGCATTATGCGATTATTCGAGCAACCTGCCATTGTAAACCAACAACATGCGTTAAGATTAGAGCGGCTTCTTAAGCCTCCCTCCAAAGTGACAGACGTCATCGCTACAGTCTAGCATTCCGACAACAAAGGAAGAGACATTTGAAATGTCGCCCTCACACAGTTCTGCTGGACCTGGTGGTGTCTGAGCGAGCCGTGGTGGTTTCTCGCCATCTCCTGGCTGCTTTGGGATCTGCACTCTAGGACTGGGATGATGTCATGTTTTTCGAAACACTATTGTCCTCCGGCTCGGTTCATGGTCAAAGTCTGGAGTTTTCTGTGCATGCTCAGTAGTTGGCCAGATTGCCGTATTGCGCCATGCGGTGCTTTGTCGGCACCTGTGGATGTGTGTGCCGAGTTCATGTGGGTGTTGGGCTGAAGGGTCCAGCACACATAACTCCTGCCACCACTGAAACTGATGACTACAACTTACGACACTCACACCCTTACAAGGTGAAACAGTGCACGTCAGATTGTTCATTCACTTATATTACGGTGCGACACATCTTTAGGGGTGTTTGGTAAGGAGACAGAATAGCTGCAGGGGTGGATAAAAAAAAAACTCTGCGGTGCAATGAAAACCAACACAATGCGGAGAAGTGTCGGTTCATCTCTTTTACGCATTTTGAGGCTGCAGTTTGTATTGTGGTGTATTGAAGCTGTACGCCTTTTGTCTTATTTGTGTCAAATGCCAACCAGAGAAATACATTAATATATAATATGAAATATGAGGTTCTACTCAAAAACTGCTCTTTAAGACAGATGTGCCCTTTGGTCTTGTTTCATTCAATCTTATAATCTTTTACCTGGGACCCTTAAATGACATTAATAGTTCAGTGAGAACAAGAATAATAATTTATTATGTCGCACTTTTTTTTATTGTATACTGTTTTGACAATGTCACTTTTTAATCAATATATGTTGTCTTGAGAAAATAACTACATGGCATACTATAATAGCTGTTACATTGTCATTGCATAACATGCATAAAACGCAAAAAAACACGTAAACTGGAGTATAACTGCAAGAAAAATTTAGCTGTAAAAATAAATAAACTAATTAGAAACGTCTGCTCCAGTGTGGTAACAATCCCTCCTCCGGTTTCCTGCAGATTGAAGAGGAGCTGGTTTCCCTTCAGAAGGAGCGAACCGACCGGATCAAACATCTGCTGGAGCGCCAGGAGCGGGAGATCGACAGCTTCGACATGGAGAGCATGCGGCTGGGCTTCGGTAACCTGGGCACCCTGGACCTTCCCAAGGACGACTACAGATGAGGGGCTGCTAAGGCCGTCTCTTGTGGTCCCCCTGGGCTCAGTCCACCCCTCCTCTCCTTTTACCTGACCTGATCTGACAGTACAGGTGTTCACTGCTGCTGACGCCCTCACTCAAACACACACAGACGCAAAAAATTAAAATAAAACAGCTCCAGAATCAGCTGTTTTCTGGGCCGGTCAGACAGAGTCCACGGCAGATTTTAGCGCCCCCAAACTCACCTAAACTTCCTCCCCCTCCTTGCCTCTCATGGTGTCACAAGATGACAAAAAAATAACATGCTGGATAACTTCCTGTAGTTGTCATGTTTTTGTAAGAATAATGATAACATAGTCACAGTGTTTCTTGTGCAATGGTGACACTTTTGGTGTGACTAAAAGTGGAAGACGAGAGAAGGAGGGAGAGAAAAATGAGGGCAGTTCGATGAGCAAAATTGCTCCACAAACATGCATTTTAAGAGGTGATTTATTTTAGTTTTCTTTTTTTCTGGTCTCAAGTGGTGCAAAAAAAAAAACAAAAAACAAAAAAAACAAAATTTTAAAAAAAATCTCTCGAAGCGATAAATCAAACAGCCAATCCTTCCGCAGCCGCTTGTGTGCGCTGCTTCTCTCAACAATTTTTTGGTATTTATTCATCAGGACATTTTTATGAAAATTTTTTGAATAATTTGACGTCCTTTGAGAGATAAATATCATGATGTACATAGAGGTACACTTCTTCTAAATGTGAGTTCCTTCAGGTGAATTTGATCAGTGAGGCGGGGGTGAATCATGGTACTCGATATGTGTATCGTACTGATTTCTCTGCACTGGCAGCCAATGTGAATAATAGTACATGTGACACGTGAACTTCAACTCCCAGCTAGCACAAAGGGCTTCATGGGGGGGTGGGGGGGACTTGTACTTTGTGTATAGAAGGATTTATGGAGAGCTTTTACTTATTTTCTTATTGTATTTTAACTGTCATTCAAATCACAAAAGAATTTTTAAAGGCGCTTTTTTTTCCTCCCCCCTCCTCAGATAGTATTTTAGTCATCCATCAATGGGATTTTCATTTGATTTTTTTTTTTTCTTTTTTCGCTTTACACAACTGTCAGGCTGTGTATTTTCTTGTAAACCAGACCAGTATGATGCTTTATTATTGCATGCACTTTAATTTTTTTTCCAGGTTAAAAGAAGCATGAATCTGTCAGAGCTTTTAATTATATTTGTAAATAAAGTGCTCATCACACAAACTCACAGTGTGTCGTTACATATATCCAACATAAATCCCTCGTTCCATCATGTTCACTGTGTACAAACGCACAAAGCAGTAAACAATGGAGGAGATTATGCAGTTTTAAATCTGCTGATTTCAAATTTGTGACATTTAGTCAGGACACACAGCTGCTTGAGGGCTCCAAGCTTTGACCTTTGCTGTGCACAAATAACCAACCAGTCTGAAATATTCTACCTGGTAAAAGCTTTTTTTGGCATGAAACTACTATATTATACACGTAATTTTTTTTCCCGTTACTTTAAGCAGAACTAGTACTACCAGGAGTGTTATACAGTAAACTAATGAAATGGATATGTCACAGTTCAGTCTGATTATCAGGCGCCCAGCTGACAAATTCCCATCTCATGTGGCAGAGTGAAAGTGAAAAACTAAAGACCTGGTTGTCAGCGAGAACAAAGATTACTAAAAGAATGGCAATTGCTTGTCCACAGTACTCTTATTAATATTAACTGTTTATGACCATATTAATGATAATTATAATTTACTACATTGAATAATAAGATGTTATGGTGGTTTGGGTCTCTAAGCATTTATTATTTATTTAGAACACAAACATTTCAGTTTTCAACAGATTTACTGCAGAATAGTGCAGGTGATGTCAATGAAAAGATATTGTCAGGCAACAGTGGGGACAAAAGAAGATCATTGAGTGGCACACTCACAAAAAATGCTTGTTTTAGTTGGGCTTGTTGTTTTTGCTTTTCACAAGAGTAGGAATTTCCGACAGACCAGCAGCCTTCGTGGGAAATCCTCGTGCTGAACGCTCTAGAGCCGAGTCTCTTTTTTTTACTTATTTTCCGGCGAGCTGCTCGTACAGTTTGGGGACGTAGTCGTCCCACTCGGCCTGGTAACAAGTTCCAGCCACCGGAGCTCCCAAGTTGTATTTCTGCCTGAAGCTCTGGATCTTGAACCTCCCACGGCCGTCACCAGACCGGTTAGTCAGGACGGGCTCAGAGCAGGACAGGGTGCCTGGCTGCTCATATACCAGCCACACATACCTGTGGAGACCTAAGGGGGGACAAAGACAGAGGTTTCTAAATGTTGCCCTCCAGAGCTGAAAACCAGACTCTTAAGACTAAAGCCTGCTGGATGACAGTGTAATGTCTGCAACTTAACAATATTCCAGCAGACAGTTTTATTTCAACCTGACATGCACTTGTTGAATTCTGACAGATCAGTTTCATCAAAATAAATATGAAAAAGACAGTGTTGGGATCTGAGAATCTGGACCCAAATGCATTCTTTCTAAAAAATGTTAAGCCTTTCTAACAACCTGCAGACTCCAGCATTCCATGCACTTATACTCAGTTTGTAGAGGAACACCATTTGTCTTGAACCTGACCCACACATTGAACATTTTTCAAAAACATGGACACAAATTCGTCCAGTCATGCATTGGTCAAATATTAAATGATTTAACTGGTCTAACTGAAGCCATTAGACTATTAAGGGATATATCTATCCTTTACTAGTGCTTTCTCTAAGCTTCACTGTCTTACCTGTACCACTGGGAGGACCAGAGCCCACATAGTCAGACATGACGCAGCCAGAAGACACATCATTACCTTTCATGTTAACCACCAGAAAGTGATGCCACTCCCTTTAATGACAGGCAAAAAGAAATAATAACATCTTAATTACAATGAAATTCTTGAACTTGTGTTTTAAAATCCACCACAAAGTCTTAAGGTTCTGTTACTAAGTACTCCTGAATATTTATATAAGACAAGTAGATTTTGTGCTGCTGCTCCTACAGACTCCTCTGTGCTTGTCAAGTACTTGAAGGCAGCAGTGTCCAATCACAATGCACTCAAATAAGGACGGGGGTGGAAGAGGAGCACACGTTTCATGTTGGCCCCAGGGCCTCTTTAATCCGGTCATGGGTCCACCAGGTTTCAATGACATCTCTCTAGTTAAAAAAAATGCGGCACTCCCATGCGACTCCCACTATTAACTGCATTACAATGACACAATTTACTAATTTCCTTTGACTGTGTGCGTGATCCTCTCACCTGAACTTTGGGTCTTTCCTGCTGGGAGCGTCAGGGTCGGTCAGGGCCAAAGTGTACAGCTTACAGGAGTCACATCCTTCCCACTCGATGCAGGTGGGTCGATTCTGCACCTGCAAGTGAACAGGGCTAAAAATAATTCATTGTCCGTTTGACGTTACGGTTGCTCGATGTATGAGTTTGGGTCGCACTGATAAACATTGAGCTATTCGCCATCTACAGCTGCAGGCATGCTGGGGGCATTATGTAACCTAATTCATTGTTGCCAAGCATTTGCAAATACGCGATTAATAATATAACAATCAACTATACTAAACAGTTTGCTACGAGACATGCTTGCCACTATGATGCGTACAAGTTGGCCTCTAACATTCAGAAACGACGCTAAGTTAGCTCAGTTGTTTGCTTAGCAACATGAACATTAGTTAGCTGACTAACCTGTGTCGGTGTGAGCACTTTCCCGAGCTCGTCGATTTCCAGCGAGTCGTATTTAATGGTCAGGGGCTGTGCAGGCTTTTCCTCAACCTCTGATAAGGCAAGAGGCCCAGTCCACTGGCTCAAATCTACGGGCATTTTGACTTGTAGTCTGATTGCAGACGCAGCTAACCGAACCTCTACTTGCACACACACCAAAACTGCCAAAAGTGCAGCACAAACAGCACCAGCTGGAGCTGACCACCAGAGGCCGCTGTCGCCTTCGCGCCATTTGGATTGCGGTTTGCTAAAATTTCTGTCAATCACATCACCCGTCAGGGGCTCGTCCCTCCTCCATTACGCATGCTCCATTAACACATTTTTAGTTTCCAGACATCCCATTTTTAGAAACCGGGGTCTGACTATAAGAGAATTGTTTTAGTAGTTCTGGCTGAGTATGTGGAATGTGTTTCCTCTTCAACATTATTCTCCCATGGAGTTAGTCTGTGGTAACCTGTAGTTTATGGCAGACAGTAGTAAATTAATGATGCCTGCTACTACAGCAGTGGTTCAGATTTGCATGACACAGTCTGAAACACGCATTCCGTAAAATTGTGTTGCATTGCATCCCTAAATATGAATAACAATATCATAATTATGTGAGAGTTGAAGTTATATATTCCTCTCACTTTACAAAAGTAAAGCCGTCCATACACCTGTCTAATCCAATTGTGAGCAGTGCTCAGCCATCAAAACCAACTTTATTAGAAAAATGAATACTTGAATATACACCAATGTGCCAACAACTCCCTAAAATGTCAGACATCGTCTTCGGGAATAATGTGTTTGACATGCACTTTGAGCTTTTTAGTTAGGTCTGTTTCCCTTCAGCTAACATGGATGAGGAGGAGTTTATGAAGTGTACTGCAGCCTGCCACCAGGGGGTGATCAAGGAGTTTTGGCTTCACTTTTGGGGAGCTTTCATGTTGTCCATCTTTATATACAGCCAGTGATAAAACCCATAAGCCAAATAGTCATATGTTCTGTAACTGTATTACATATGTGTGGATTATAGTGAAAATATATTATCCTAGCACTGTCGCCTCATAGCAAGAGGGTTCCAGGTTCGAATCCCGGTCTGGGCCCTTCTATGTGGAGTTTGCATGTTCTCCCTGTGCATGCGTGGGTTTTCTCCGGGTACTCCGGCTTCCTCCCACAATACCAAAAACATGCACATTAGGTTAATTGGCTACTCTACATTGCCCCTAGGTGTGAGTGTGTGTGGTTGTCTGTCTTTGTGTGTTGGCCCTGCGACTGACTGGCGACCAGTCCAGGGTGTACCCCACCTCTCAGCCGTAGTCAGCTGGGATAGGCTCCAGCTCCCCCGCGACCCTGACGGATAAGCGGTACAGAAAATGGATGGATGGAATATATTATCCTCCATTTGGCTGAGGACCACCTGAACCCCTTGAAGGACCCCTGACAGTCCCCAGACCCCACTTCGACCAAACCACTGTTATGATAAATAAGAAACATTAGTGTTACTGTACCTTTAACAAGGTGAAGTCAGGGTGTGGTTTAGTCGTGCTAGAGTTCCCGGATCTGCATGCTCTAGTAAACAAAGCTCAAGAGAGACACAAGTTACATCGTCAGACTGGTCACCTCTGCTCACCTTG
Organism: Scatophagus argus; assembly: GCF_020382885.2. Lineage (NCBI taxonomy): Eukaryota > Metazoa > Chordata > Actinopteri > Scatophagidae > Scatophagus > Scatophagus argus. Next base: position 16,972,292 of record NC_058496.1, on the reverse strand, counting down.
TAGCCTGCGTGCTGTGGTTTATAATGGGCCTATTGGTGTCCACTGTGTGTGTTACAGACAGGTTCACACAGACGGACTAGTCAGACAGGTTTGGACTGTGAGCCTTTTGTTCACTTTTTTCGAGGGCGATGTCGCCGATTGGAAACTTACCATGGCTATATTAGCAATTGTAGTTCTTCTGCAACTGTGTTTATCTGCGATAGGTGAGTTTTTTTTTTTAATATATGTTATTATTGAGACCAGACAGCCAGGTAACACAGGTGAGTCTGAAAAGTCTCCTAATCTTGTTTTCTTTTTTTTTCACCCACTTATCACAGCGGCAATTTCAGGTAATGATTCCACCGAAACGGAGCTGACAGCCGCACCAGGTGACATCGCTGTACTTCCGTGTTACACAGACAGCACCGTGACACCGACTTTAACGGCATGGATGAAAAATGGACGAGAAATCATTCGAGGTGGCGCCTTTTCACCGAGCCCTTCACCCACCGCCGGGCAGCGCCTCACAGTGATGCATGACGGGAGTTTGAATATCCCGACGGTGAGACCGGAGGATGAAGGCAGCTACCTGTGCAACTCCACGCTGCCAGGCAACAACACCTTTCGGGCACGTGTGCTGCTTCAGGTAGCCGGTAAGTGAACGTTCATATCAGCCTTCGGGCCAGTATGAAGGTTTCATCCATGCAGCATTCCGAGTTCCGGCTTGTCAACATAACGTAGGCAGCGTTCATAAGTTAAAAAATACCAATGGCACACTTTAGAAGTACTCCTTTACAAGTAAAAGTCCTGCATGTTACTTAAGTAGAAGGAAGTATAGTAAGTAAAAGTGTAAGAAATGTTTTTTCTAGTAACAAATGTTACCCACATTTCAAATTGATAAATTCACAATGTTTGGTTTGTACAAGCAAGGAAATTGTCAAAAGGTAAAATCATTAAAAGGACAAGCAGTAAATCCTCCTAGTTTTGAAGTCGAGTGAAGCAATGTTTGAAATGAAAAATGAGTGTCAAAATAGTTTCTAATTAATTTTGTTATCACTAATCAATTGACTAAACATTTCAGTTGTACTTGTACGAGTGGTTTATAACTAATAAAACAACACCTTTTTTCCAGTTTTGCATGCAAAAACCTTAATTTGCAATGTAACAAGTAACCAAAGCTGTCTGGTAAATGGAGTGAAATTGAAAGTCCAGTATTTTCTTCTGAAATGTAAGAGTAGAAGTCAGCTACCTCAAATTTGTCCTAATCTACAGTACTTGAGTACATGTACTTTTACCTTTCTGAAAGAAGTAAAGCTGCTCTAAAGTAAAGTGCCAATGACACTAATGTTTGATTATCAGTTCATACATCAGTTTTTTTTTGTTTTTTTTTGACATTTAGAGCTAAGGCAATTTGGTGGACAGTCAATTGACAGAAAAGTAAAATAGTTTTCTGATTTTATAACTGAGTAATCTATATAATCTACTGTATATCTAACTGACGGACAGTCTTATTTCATGTAAGACACAGAAAAGGAGCAAATTCCCAACACTGAAAAGCTGGAACCAGCAAATGTGTAAAGAATGACATAAAAATCACTGGCAGTTGATTTTCTGACTATCAGCTAATTGGTTGATTTGCTTTTAGTTTCAGCTTTAATGCAGCTTTGCTGACAGTGACATCACGTTAGTTAAGCTCCTATAGTGGAAAAGGGCCATTAGTTGTAGTTGGTTAATTGTTGTGCCACAGTTGATTAAATGTACACTGTGAAGTTTTTTAGTTCAGTGCGTTTTATGTCTTAGTAAATGAGTATTATTATGGCACTTGTTCATTAAGATAACTTGTCAACATGAAGTGAGGTAAAAAATTGCACCCAATAATTTTAATATTCCTTCCAGGTATTGTAAATAAAAATATTTAATGCAGCACAGCTAGTAAATATTTTTAAACATTTGCTCTAACAAGCATGTAGAGTTGGTTATATTATTTACTTCAAATGAAGTAGTGAGCTGAGAGTTAATTAAATCGTTAAAATTCACTCTTGAGAGGATTGGGAGGTCAGATTCTGAACTGTTTTAAGGCACTGCTTGTGGTCCTTTCAGGTGGTCCAGAAAATGTATCTACTTCCATTGGTCCAGCCACTGCCCTGTCCAATGGGACTCTCATCACATATCGGGGCTCGACTGTCTCCTTCAACTGTTCTGGCTCCTCCTACCCGTCTCAGCAGCTCACCTGGACCTTCACGGGAGCCTCAGCCAGCAACGGGTCGCTGGTCTCAAGCTCTGGATCGAGCCTGCACTACAGGATAGACAACATTCAGCCTGGCGCTCAGGGGGTTTACAGCTGCAGGGCCCAAAACACCTTCTCTCTGCAGGAGGTCAATAAGAGCACAGAGCTGCTAGTGTACTGTAAGTATCATAAGAGGAATACCCACAATGCCCTGCACCGCCTATAAAGATCTGATGTGGGAAAGTGTTATTTTTATGGTTATTTTCATTCACTGGGCTGCACTTTAAAAGGGGAGCTGGGAGGAGTTGGTCAACATGTAAAGAAACATATTGTTTCACATGTTTCAACATGGTGTCAATATGAAACCTGATACATTAACAATACGTTTTTCAGTACCTGAGTTTGAGATATTTAAACGTGTTTTTTTTCATGTGTTCTAATAGTTTCTGTAAAAAGAAAACTTTTGTTATGTCTTTGGGTACAGGAAGAGAAAACGGTAAAAGTTTATCAAGAAAATAAAATAAAAAAAGTATAAAAATATCTAAAAACCCTAACTGAAACACTGTAAAAAGGGAGGGAAAAGAAATATTATGATGAACGTTAATATTGTGGCAAACATCTCTGGAAAATGATATTAAAGGATCATTTTCTGTTGGTCACTGTCAGAAAAGCTGCATTAAATCCCCTTTGAAACAATGTTGTAAAGCAATAAAACAGAGCAGTTTCCAAGAGGCGCCGAGTGCATATCCTTGCCTTTCCAAATGTAAAATTGCAGAGACATGCGGTCTACTTTTCAGCCTTGAATGAGAATAATACGGTCAATTGTTGCCTGACTGACGACGTGAAGATGTGAACTAAACCCTGTAAATTCAGTAAGAAGGGAAAATGTGCTTGGCTTCCTGCACAGTATAGAAAAGTCTGGAATTTGATTTTAGTCATTTAATGATTTGTTGTGTCTCGACCAGACGTCCCAGACAGACACCCTGAGTGTATGTGGAGACCAGCACAGGACCCCTCCCACATCCAGTTCAGCTGCACCTGGTTTGGAGCGTATCCCGCTCCGACGCTGCGCTGGGGCGAAGACCAGGGCGAGCAGAGAGATCACTGGAGTGGGCGCGTCTTTGTATCGGAGGTGACAGACAACCTGACGGTGATGCTGAACCGCTCCTCGCTGTTCGACGGCCAGACGCTGAGGTGCATGGCCCAGCACCTGGCTCTCGCTCTGGGAAAGGAGAGGTCGTGTTTGTTTACCCTCAGTAAGCATGTTGTGGTGAAATGAAAACAATCCTGAGATGTGCACCTGCTGAATCTTTTATGTGTTTTCCATCTTAGAGGCCACTGACACACACTGAGAATTATTGTGGACAGTGTTAGTGTGTGTCAGTGTTTAGTCGCGCTCAGTATTCTTTGTACTGACTTTACTTTCATTGAAAAATTATGTGAAGAAAATGTAGCTTCAAAAACGTTGTAAGAGTCTGTATAAAGCTGTTCCTCGCAGGGTTTGCAGATTATCGAACTGGCACTTTACGTGGACACAGTATGGTGTCTAGCCACGCAGGTAGTTTGTACCCTTCAGAGCAAACATGGGTTCATTCTGCTGAAACATTGAGATCTCCATCTTGGAGATTTCTGCCTCCACCCCTGTGCAGTGGAGGTTAGTGGGATGTTGTCTCCAGGAATTCACAGCATTCTCTTCACTTAAGGGTCCCTGGTTCTCTGGATGATCCACTTTGACATTCATTATTTGGTGAAAAGTAGTGCCAGTGAAAACTGTTCACAGCTCAGATCTGTGGACTAGCCAGTCCAGTTTTTCTTTTTTTTTTTAGTCTTTTTTTTTAGGCAAATATTTTAATATGCACCTCCAGAAATTCAAAACATTAAAATATCTCAAAGCTTCAGCTGATAAATAAATCACAGTTTTGTAACCTGTCAGCATTGGTAGATACCAGACAGGATTCCTACCACGTAAACAGTCCCTGTAGAACCGCTGACAGCGTCTTCTGCGGCCGTACAAAACTAAAGCCCTCCGCCTGAACAGATCGTGACATTCATGTATAAAAACATTTATGAATACAAACACAGCCAGACAGACTCAGTTGGCAGCATATCTATGAGCACACAGTGTGCAGAGCCTGTGGACGATTGGTGAGTAAATCCATAGTGTAAAGGTTATCATCACAGGACGGGATTGTGCAAACAATGAGATGACGCAGAAGAGCGTGTCGGTTTATGAGTTTTGCATTAACTTTCATTAACTAACTATCAGGTTTGAAATCAAGGTGTGTCAAACACCTGCTAAGCACAACACGTCCTTCAAGTAAAAATTTGAAACAGTCTCATGCAAATATAGGCCAAGTTTGTTTCTTATTTATTTGTGTCGTGCAACATTTACATTTTCAAGCAAAAATGTCATTGAGTGTTTGAGTTCGAAGACTCAGAAGTCAGATTGCTTGTTGCCTCGCAAAACGATGTTAAGGCTTTTCATAATTTTTTGACATTACATCGAACGAACAAATCAAGAAAATATTTGGCAGGTTAATCAACAATGAAAATAATCATTAATTAGTAGTTATACATTATAAACTTTTCTGTCAATCAGATCAACGTATTATGAGATGTAATTTCCACTGGGACCAACTGGAATAAAAACGTAAACCCTTTTGGCACTGAGAGACTGTTTGAAGAAGACGTTTGAATTCAGCAGTGTTTGTCCTCCTCTTCCAGAGCCTCCATACCCTGAAGGTGAGCCTCTGGCCACGGCTCAGGAGGCCACCAGCATAACTCTAACCTGCACCGAGACCATGTCCATCCCTCCTGCAAACACCACTTGGAGAAAAGGGCTCCAGCAGGAGGACATTGTACCTGGTTTGAAGTACGTCCTGTCCGAGGAAGGCCCAGTCTTCAAGCTGACCATACTCAACATCAGCAAGGATGACGAAGGCGTCTACTTCTGCCGCAGTGAGAACCCCCTCGCTGTCCGCGAGCTGGAAGTCTACCTCACCGTGAGGAGTGAGTTTGGGATGAGACGAAGGGTTTGGGCTGCAGTAAAGACACGTGTACAGGAAGGACGTAGCTGGAGAGGGAATGTAATGTAAACAATGGGAAACTTTGGTGTCGGAGATGATGATGTTTGCTAACGAATGAGTTGAACAGCCAGTTTGTAGCAAGTATGAATGAAGCAGAGATTAAAACAATGAGCCAGTCACTGCAGGTGTCGACTGCGACTCTGGAATGCCGGTAAACCTGCTCCTCCACCCTTTGTCTGCTTCACGGTCGTCTCCTGTTGTCCTCTTTTGTCTTGACAGCCTCCTCTACGTACGCAGGAGCAGTCATCGGGATCTTTATAGCTGCACTCATTGTGGGATCAGCTGCAGTCGTAGCTAAAATTGTTTACTCCAGCCGACATCGAATATGCCTCGGTAACTTTTGCTCATCTTTGTAACATAAAGCATGCAAGTGACAAATGCTATGCATGTTGTATGTGAGAACTGACACAAATAATATAAATTTATACACTGATTGCGTTGATACTGCACAGATGTTCCTTGGACAACATTTGAGAGAGTTAAGCCTTTTGAACCTTTAATTTTACCTCGTGAAAACAAAAGTGTTGCATTTATATTTCTGTTCAGTGTAAGAGATCCACTAATACTAATTTCACAATTTCTGTTTATATTTTTGTTTCAGGATGGGGTTGTGGGTGAGTAATTCAAATTTATCTATCTAATACTGCATGCTCATTGTAGTGACCCAGTCCATTTAAATGGATTTTCTTGTGTAGCGGTTTATGTTTTTATTTTCGGTTGTCATATTTTCCTCATTCCTGCAAACATCTGGCTACTGTGAGCTTTTCACATGTCACAAAGACAAGCAAATGGAAGCAGTTAGCGGAGCAGCTGTAGTGACAGACTATAGCAACGAGCACCACGATGGAGCCCACGCCGCCATATGCACGTCAGCAGTGTTAGTGTAATTACTGTCACTGCCAGAGGGGGCAGACTAAAGTTCCACATGGAAGTTTTTTTTTGACATTTCAGTCTAGTTTTTTAGATTTTCAAAATGTATTTCAGTGTCTTTGTCCTGTTCCCTTACCAACAACGGTTACACGCGTCATTCTTGTCGATCGCAAGGTCAGTGGAAAACGCACTCTTCACTTCCTCTCGCACACACACACACACACACACACAGTGCACATAAGATGTTTCTGACCTTGCACTCCCTAAAGCTTTTGTTTTCCAAGGTTTACTTGTTATTTAGATTTCATTGTGAAATATAGATCATCAGCAAATATTTTTTGTCATGGTTGTTGTGAATCAGGTTTCTTTAAACTGCGCTAAAACTGTTGACGTGAGAGTTGTATCATAATTTGTTGCCTTTTTTTTACGGCTGCGAACAGCTCTTAAATTTCCCTTGTGCATTGTATTTTGGGACAAACAACAAGCAGTTATTTTACTGAACCTCTTCAAGTAACCCTGTGGAGGTTTTGTTTTTTTTTTTTTAAATGACAATATTCAGTGCGTGTATCATCGAGGCCTGATTATGTGTTGAGTTTCTTCCTTATTTAATATTTGCAGAGTAGATTTTTGGAAGAATTAATTGTTAATTAATTGTAGTGTTTGCTGTGTAGAACTGCTTTTCTTGGTGAATTGCTGCTTGTGTTGGCACGTTATTGCCGACATCCGTTGAACAGGCCCTGAGAGCAGGACTCCATAGTGCTACGAGCGGTCAAAACTTTACCATTAATTTGGCCACACGAATGTTGAGTCAACAGAACTCCAGTAATATGTTCACCAGCAACGATGTGATGAAGCCGTGTATGACTCCCTGGTACTTGTGATCATATAGTCTGGGTCCTGAGCTGCAGGTGCCTACTAATGGCAAAATGACATCTCTGATTTTAGTCAAATGGAGGAGGACCAAGGAGACGTGCTGAGTCTGGTGGAGTCCGACGATGAGCAGCTCTTTCAGGATGCTGTTCCCCGGCTGCCTCCATTAACCAACGGACGCCACACAACACTTGTCCAGATACACCGAATCCCATCCAGTATGACCTCGTCATGGCCTTGATGTTTGTTAATGAAAGTGTGTGAAGTGGAACACATATGAAGTGAAAAATGTCCCCCTTCTTTCAGGTGATCATGAGGATGCAGAAACTGCTGACACAAACCCAGAGCAGCAGGAGGAAACCGTACAGACAGAAGAGCCAGTGGACCTTGTAACGTTTTAGGTGTCGGGTGGTTTTAGAGAAGTGTTTTTATTTTAGGTGAATATCATTTGCTCCCAAAGAGAATGTGAACAGAACTGGTGGAAGACTATGTAATTTGTTTTTTTTTTGTTTGTTTGTTTGTTTGTTTTTTTAAGCCAGGGGTTTGTAAGATTATTTCTACGATTGATTTGTTTGTACAGCATTTTGAACATGTCGTTGTGTTACTGAAATACAGAAAATGAACCTGACAGACAAACAAACAAAATGTGATCATCTTCTGGGTGGAGAAACAATGCCGTTGGTCATCCATAACTTATTCCCCATTCATTGATTCATGTCCCCCTCCACCCTGTACTGTACACGTATCATTTGCAGATGAACCGTGACTATCGCAGGCTACAATGCGCCACTCAAGTGAAACTATTTTAGAAATGTGGTGAAGTCAGTTTTGACAGTCCTCTTGTGCTGTGTATAACATAATGGAGGGTGAAAAGAACCGAAGCACAGTTTCACCTTATTGAAATTACTTGAATCCAGTGTAATGAGAGCTGCGCATATTGAATCAGTAAAGTGAAAAGAAAATTGTGAACTGTAATTTTTCCTTTACATTTTCCTAAGGAATATTTTTTGTTAGTTTAGTTATTTTTTGTTCACAAATACCAAACATTCCCTCATTCTGCCTTTTCGGTTTTTAGGATTTGATGATTTTCTTTGTTTTTTGTGATACTACATTGATTATCTTTGGGCTTTGTTGGTCAGACAGAAAAATCTGACGGCATCCTCAGTTTCAGGGTATTGCAAAAGACAAAGGAATCTTATAGATCAAGTGATTCATTGAGAAAAATCGGAATAATTGATAATGAAAAATGTAGTTGTAGTCTTAAAATTAGTAAAAGAATGTTTAAAGTGAATTCAAAGTAAAATGTAGAAAGTCAGTCTGTCATTTTTATGGCTACACCATTACATCAGATAAATATATAATAATGCTAACAACCAAGTGATCAGGCAAGATTTTTTTATCACTGTTGTCACTGAGATCAAGATCACTTTAGAGCATTAAAAATAAATATATTTGTTATTGGCGTGGTGTGGCTGTTTCTGAATCGGCTTCTGGTTTTCAAAGTCAAAAAGCTGAGATACCAAGTTAAAATAATGTGATAAATATTAGAAGTAACAGCTAAACACAAGGAAACAAAAGTGAACAAAGATGGGTAAAAATAAAGATTTATTACATACAAGTAAAAAAAACAAAATGTGTGTGTGTGTATATATATACTGTATACATGTATATACAAGTGTTCAGTAGATTGTAAACAGATGTAAATAGTCCAAATGAATTAATACTGAATGGCTTAAGCAGCACCATACAGGAAGTGGGTGGTGGCATGCAGTGTGTGGGGGACAACAGGCCTGGTTATCATATTCATTAGGTCATTTCAGGAGTGAGACGCTTCACACTGAGGCGAGATCACTCTTAGTGTCTTTCCTCTTTCTCCTCTCGCACTGTGTCATGTTGCTGCATTTTAATGCAATTAAACATTTTAAAGTCATTTTTAAGATTGCCTCCATTCTTTATATGTAGGTAAATGGATGTTTTAATGTCATTAGAGTAATTGACACTAAATGCTTTACGGGTAATGTGACACACTTAAACCGAATGACATTCTCACACATTTAATATTTATTTAAACATTGTTTTTGTTTAGATAAGAGTGTTTATAGTGACATCAACTGGACGCGTCACTGAACATTAAATCACGTGTTGGCGTTGTTGTTACCAGCTGTGAGGGAAAAAAGGGATAGTTTGTTAACATGTATTATAATTTCACGAGAGGGTGTGGCATGGCTTAGTGGGGTTACGTAATGAAAGAAAAACGTGACTACGTTGGGCGACGCTGCAGCCAATACTTCACAGTGAGTCAGAGAACAGGAAATCAGCAGAACACTCCGCGTCTTGCACGTTTTCCACAAGGCGAAGGGTGTATGACAGCAGTACGGCAGCTGTCCTCGGTCATGAGTGTCTCCTCAAACAGGGACGACGCACTCAGGAAGTCAGCGACAAAGCGGAGAATGTGAACAGGGAAACGATGTGCTCCACGGAAAACAACGCGGAGCTTCAAGCGTCATGTAAGTCACACATTCCCGAGGCAGTCATCGCTCCGTAACCAGGCAGCGGTCTCCGGAGAAACATCCAGAAGAAACGCACGGCCGAGCCACGAACCTGGCCAGGAAATGGGAAACCCACCTCCTGCCAGCGTCAGTGTCAGCGAAGGCTGAATCTGTCACCGGTCTGTCAGTTATTGTTGTCTTTCCGTCTTCTTCCAGCGTCCGACCCCGCTCTTATTCTGGAGCTGAAGACCAGGCGTCCTCCGTCCCTGGAGGGTCGGGCTGGATGTGAGACCTGGAGCGTGGACTTCTCACCGGACGGAGCCTGGTTCGCCTGGTCGATGGGACACGGGATCGTCTGGGTGGTCGCCTGGCCTCTCGACTCCGAGTAGGTTTACATCTACATTTAATCTAAGCTGATGCATTCAGGGGTCACACGTAAATTCGAGTGTCTGTTAAAAGAGTATGAGGAACATTGAGATTGTTCTATTGAGTTAATTTATGCTTGGCTAATTATCCAGGATCGATTACAACTTAATATAAAGAATCAAAATATGACCTTAGAATAAGACGTAAAAAATATATTAAAATGGTTCCAGTACCGTTACTGCCATTTTCTGGACCATTTTTTTTAAACAGAGAACAAAAGTGTTCAATATTAAGCAAAGAAATGAAACATATAGTCATATAGCTAAATGGCCTACAGCAAAAATCATGTCAAAGTCATGTGGCAACCCAGCTGTTACCCTGGCAACCTTGACTTTTTTTAAAAAAATACCACTGTGCAACATAAACAGACTTAGGAAAGAAACAAGACATTTCCAGATAAAAATGTGCAGCAATAAACTCTGCGGCTGTGAAAGGAAGCAGGATCAAATAACGTTAGGTTAGTTTTAGTTTATTCTATTTTATGTTTTATTATATTCACTGGGTTGTTTCACAATTTCATGTCAAAAATATGCCAGAACGCTCTGTGTTTCAAAGTGAAAGTAAAGTACGTAAGTAAGTAAGTATGTTTACTGAATCAGCAGAAAATATGTGATTTAAAAAAAAAAAAAAATGAGCCAACAAGCTGAGTAGTCTGATCAACATTCAGTGCCAGCCTTTAATGGAGGACAATGCACTCCGTCATGTGGATACAATTAGGCTGGTTTAATAATAACACTTTTTACCATCCAGTCTGTAGTAATGTGAAGCAGCAAATCATAAAATAAACAGTTTGGAAGCGATATTCAGTGGATCAGATCAAATGTGTGTTATTAGCTCTTTTGTTTTAAAAGTAAAAATGTTGGAATCAGAAAATTCTGACTTTCCCAGTTGTATTAACCTCGCCTGCAATTCCGATATGACATTTTCAATAGCGCTTAAAGGCAGCATCATATAATCACCAACTCCAGCTTCACACCTCCTACGTGGGAGGTTTTGTTTTAAGGTATCTTCACACTGGGTGATCTTCTCGCCACCAGAGACAGTCAGAATGGAGAGACCGACCGAGGAGACAAGAGCTTCAGTTGTGGTCATCCAGTGTGGGGCCTCGCCTTTGGACCCAGACCACCAAAATGTACTGCAGGGTCCCGCTCAGCTATAACGCCGCCAAAAGGGAACAGCACCTTGCTTCTGGCCACAGGCTTGGAGAACGGGGTGATCAAAATCTGGAACGTGTTAACAGGTGAGATTTATGCTTGAGAGGATGATCTCTGCGCTGTTGTCAGGTATGTCTGCTTATTTTTAACATCTTTTTTGTGCGTGTGTTTTCAGGTGATGCTGTGTTTGACCTCCATGGACATGAAGGCGTTGTGAGGGACCTGGTCTTCCCTCAGAACGGGACCCTCACGCTCATATCATCTTCTCGGGACAAGACGTTGAGGATTTGGGACCTGGCCCAGAAAGGTATTTTAATACCTGATGTAAAGTGCAGAGTCGCTACCACGAGCAAATCCTTGAGACAGTCGGTCAAATCTTTTTCAGAATGTTTTCACCTGATAACATTGTTTTGAGTGCTCACAATCCTCCCTGATAAGACTCTAGTATTTGCTTATTAAATAAAAAACGTACTGTACAGTAGTGAATAGGTGTGGGAAAACAGCAGGTGTTCACGTTCAGGACATTACAAAAGAGGCAATACATTATGAGATATTGTCTGTTTTTAGTTGATTAGATGCATGTTTTGTAGACTGTAGTCCATCCCTCATGAATATCATGCATTTGTTTAGATTGATTTCCAGCATTTCGAGCTTGATTCGATTCCAATAAGGTATGAGAATCGGCTCACGGCTTTGAAACTTTCCTGAGACTGAGGGACGATGACCAACAGCGTTAAATATCGGGAGACGTTTTTAACGGTTTTTAACAGTTTTTAACAGTTTTTAACATTTGTTATCAGTCAAGCAGTTGAAAAGAAATCTTGTTTACGTGCAACATCTGTGAAGCGTATCATTTTGCTTTGTCCACAGCTACCAGCTGCATCTAACAGCTCTTCAGCAATGATCTTTCATAGAGCTGTTATGTTATGTTTCCACAGTATTTGTGTTTAGCTTTTAGTTTGCAGACAATGTGAGAGGCTTTTCAGCAGCAGCAGCAGCAGCAGGCTGAATTGTCAAATATCAGAGCATCCTTGAACATTCTTGGTGAAAACTGCATTTCACAGTGTATTGACACTGAAAGCAGTGGCTGCACTCTTCATATGTGCCAATGAATCACTTTCTTGCATCCAGTGATGCTTGTGTAGTCTGTCTCATTCAGTTCAGTTTTAGCTAGAAGATCCGGCCAGAAAATGTCACGATCTTTCAAACTGCCAACATGATACGTGAACCAACTTGTAGTTGTTTTTTTTTTTCTTAATTTTGAAAGGCCCAGTAGACTACAGAGCCATGTGAAGTGATTCGTCCAGTCAGCATGGCTGTCTCGTTTGCTGTGTCATTCTGTGTCGTATATTCATGTAATGCAAAGTGATGTGAAATCTGGATTCAAAAGCGAGGGGACGTTAAATACCGCCATCTCTGTTGTTTGCCTGAAAAGTAGATTGTGGATGTCAACTAGATAGTTTTCTGTCTGTTGCAGGTAAGAGGGTGCAGGTGCTGTCTGGCCATAAGGACTGGATCAGCTGCTGCAGCGTATCATCTGACTGCAGCATGATCGCATCTGTCGGCAGGTTTGACAGAGTGAGTTCCATTATTGTAAAAACACATAAAGTTGTGTTATTGTACTGTATTCTGCAGTGCTTGTTCAAACCTTTGTGTCAGAACTTAACCTCCCTTACATCCTCCTCAGTGGATTTTAATCTAGATTTTCATGTGGAGTTTGTCAGTTTTTCAATATCAAATCTTTGAATTTAATGACATTTTTCACCAGTAACCATAACCGTGCGGAAAAGGCAATATTGTTCAAAGACACTGGAATGATGATTACCTTTTTTTTTTGTTTCTCTTAAAGATTCCCCCTGCTGTTTTACCTGTGCAAACATTCCCGTCACATGCCTGTTTTTCTGATGATTACTGCAGCATTTTGTTTTGTTGGTTAATAGTTTTGCATTAACATTTACATGTGTGTGCTGACAAGGATGAACCTGAATGTCCGAATGGCTTTAACTACATCACATCTAGCTTTTGAGAGCAGAGTTTGCTTGTTTGTCAGTTGCCTCCCAGTATGCAGTGATCTGGTTGTCTTCATCTGCTCCTGTATTAAGCTGTAAGACTGTCAGAAAGTTTAGCAGCTTGTTCTCTTTGTTTGGAGACTTTTGGAGCACGAGGGAGCTTATCTTAACTCGTGTCAACGTGCTAATTCATCACATTATTTGCAAAGGAAAGTAAGCAGCCTAACATTGTGTAATAAGAGACTCTAAGATCCCAACCACAGTTTAAACGGGTTTGAATGTCCCAGCCTGTGCTGATGGGATTCACTGAGAATAATTTTAAGTCTTAATTAAACCTACATGTATTATTCCAAATTAAGGTATAGGGTGACTCATTAAGCCTTCATGGTTATATGTTCATCAGATGGTGTGTCTGTGGAGTCTGCGGTCGTATACATTCATAAGAAACCTGACCGGAGGGACCCGCAAGACCTTGTACCTCCTGTCTTCCTGCGACTTCTCTCCTGACGGGGCGCTGCTCGCCACCGCAGCCTTCAGCGGCTCCAGCTGGTGGATCGACCTGTGGGACCCGTACACTGCAGAGAAGCTGGCCACGCTGGTGTAGGTTTACACGTTGCACTTTCAAAATGCACTGAATATGTGGTGCTGTAAGTGAAAGCCCTGTGTACTCCTGAGGCTCACAAAGCGACCCGTCACCCTGGGGTCAAGGGCATCTTAGACTACACTTTACTGACACATAAAGACAATAAACAGCATCTCTAGTAGTGTAGGTATTTTTATTTTTCATTCTGTGTTCACCAGGGAGGTGCATCCTACTCTACCATCTTTCTTTTATCCACAGTGACTACTTTGAAGATTACGGGCAAAACCAAATTTCAGCGATACAGTTCTCCCCCAACGGTTTGTATTTGGCGATCGTGACTGACGACAGGTGAGTAGTTACGCAGTTGCAGCTCATCATCACGTAAATGTGTTTCCGTACAGAGCAGTTTTCAGACGGATGTGTCGTGTTTTCAGAGCTCTTCAGATCTGGGAGCCAGGAAAGAAAGGGATGACGATGCAGACCAAAGTGGACAGAGACTCTAATGGACTCTGCTGCAGCTATCATCCACAAGGGGGAGTGGTCGCCACGGGGTAAAAGTCCACCAAGTCTTATGTTCTGCTTGTAAATTTGAAGGGAGGAATGAGGTGGTTGAGTGAGGATTCACAGCTTTCAGAATGGAGTTTAACACGGACTCAAATTCAAAAAGAAAAAGAATTTCTTAACCCACTTCCCTGCTGGCTCCAAACTTTTTTCTTTCTTGTTTAGCCAAAGCATAATGATAGAGTCAAAATCACTTAATTGCTCAACAGCCAACTGAAAATTCAGATACATGACTTTATCAGTTTTATTAATTAATCAGTTTAAATTTGTTGGTTCCTGCTTCACAAATGTCAGAATTTACAGCTTTTTCAGTTTCATATGATTGCTAAGTGAATCTCTTGAACGACAGAACATACACAACCCACGTAAATGTCCTGCCAGTACACAAATGTGCAGTGTGGTGTTTCATATTCATGCACTTGTGTTTTGTTTTTCTGTCCAAGTGAAATTTCAGTTCAGCTTTCATCATTTACAGTAGCTCAAATACTCAACAGTGCAAAATAGTTAGCACTGTAACCTGTCTTCAGTGTTTCTACTTATAATTTTCAGCAGCCACGCATCCTGTTCTAGTTTGAATGTTTAAGTCATAGTGCACAAATCCAACTCTAACACCAACCACACCCTCCTGTGACAGAACCAGAGACGGCCACGTGAGGTTCTGGAAGGCTCCCGGGACGGTGCCCAGTCTGTCCCACCTGTGCCGGTCCATCCTGCGCCACTCGGTCTCCACACACCAGATGGAGCCGCTGCCCCTCCCCAAGAGGATCCTCGAGTACCTCACCTACAGAAACATCCCCAACCGTCTCAAGACCTGCTGCTCCTCAGTTGAAGAGGAGTGGGAAAGCTAAATAGGAATGCTAACACAATGCAACTACTGACATTTACAGTGAGTGATTGTTATGCACTCTCATTAAAGAAAAAAAAATATTGGCTGGTTGAGATGCTTTCACAGCTTGATTTAGTACAGTAAGCGTCTCTTACTGTAATCGGCCTTAGATGCAACATTCCGAAAGATTTTTTTTATTTGCACTACTGGAAGATAATGCATAAACTCATTCACATGCTTAAACTGAATATGATAATTTTATACTCTTAATTTATTGTGTAAATATCACATGTAAATGTATTTCTAATTTCTGTGTTTATCACAAAACAGCACATGCACAACTGCTGTATTAGCACTTGCTGACTACAGAAACTGGACTTAAAGGAAATAGTTTTATTAAACAGATTCAAACACATGTACGTGTCCAAGATGTATTCTTACAGTTTCATGTGGTGTATTTGTAACGTTACAACATGGTAACACCCCACTGTATAGTCTACATGCATAAACTGGTGACCATAAGTTGGTCCTGCACTGCTTACACTTTTCCAAGTCCATATTTAAAGTCCCCAAAGGAGAGATCTTTTTGGTACTAGAATTACAAACAACTGCCTACCATTTTGCTCAGTTTATATGCAGATGTGAGTGACTCAGATAGCTGTGAGCATCTGTGTCTGCACTGTGCAGCAACTCCATGGAGCAGTGGTGGACACTTGAGGGCATCTGTTGTTATGTTAACCAAGGCAGCAGGATGGCAGAGTAGGAAATGGAAGACCAATTTCTGTTGTAGGAGAATAATACGTAGAAATAGCGCCTGAATTCTGGATGCAGATATGCTCTAACTGTGGTGAAAGCACAATTACATCAAACAGAAGTGATGGTAGTCACCAAGGAATGGGGAAAAGAGGTTTCTCTCCACCAGCAGTTTGCATTCAAGAAAGAACCTCGCGGTGGTCTTAGGTGGCTACTGCACCTACGACGCCTCGCTGACCACGAGGTCTCTCACTGCCTGAAAAGCTGCAACCATGGAGCTCAGCTGGATCTTCTCATCGGTTCCTGAGGCGAGCCTGTGTCTGAAAGGATGACACATGATAAGTCCAAAAGCCACTAGATGCCTTTTTTCCCCATTAACGTGTTATTTTGTGTTAGTTGTATGTCATGTAAGCTTTTCCTTTCTGTTAGTATTCCCCACACACATTGATCAGGTCAGATATCTATTCTGACAATATTTGTTTTATCCCAACAGTGCAATATATGTCTACATATCTAGATATATTTATCTATTTATACATTATTCCATGCTTCTTGTGTGAAGACAAATGTTGCATTGTGAATGGTGAATGTTGTCTGTGTAAATGTGATGAGCACACCAGGGTGAGCCAACCAAATTTCATTGGACATTACGTATAATGACAAACAGGTTTCTAATCTATTCATGAGATGCAATGAGTGTAATCCCACTTACTCAATATCCGCCAACTTGATGAGCAGACCAATCCGAATAGCTGGGGGAAAGTCCACTTAAAATGGGGGAAAAAAAATAAAGTTATCAAATATCAAACAACTCAAAGTTGAAGTTGCAAAAAGATCAACAGTCAGTTATACAGCCCGAGGAGTAAAAAATGCATCTAAATGGAGAAATATTAAATACCTGAGCCCTCCTTTGAGAGCAATGGGATTTACACACTATACCAACCACAGCTCAGGCAATTGTGTTAACTCCTGTTTCACATTTGTTAACACATCAACAACATAAAACCTGATTAGAACAAAATATTTTCATTCCCTTTAGAGAAACTGCTAATTGAATCTCTTTATTTTTTTAAAGCCACCAACTGCAGTGGCCTTACCTCTGTGTATGAGCAGATGAACTTCAGTGAGAATATCATGCAGGGCCAAACCCTTCAAAGTCTTGAGCTGGAGGATTTCTGTGAGGGAGGTGTTAAGGAGCTGCATGAACACAATCTGAACTGGTGTTAGTGGCTTCACAAGATGATAAAAAACCACTTGTAGGTAAAATGGAGCGTGAATATAGGCCGATTACTCCACATTAAAGCTTCCTGGGTGAATTATCTGGCAAGACAAGGTGAAGGATACGCTTGTACGCCGTCGTGAAGTCTTTGTTGAGGGACCAGTCGAGGATGTTGGCTATATCTGAGCGGAGGGGGTGACCTGTGCAGGTGTACACTGTGTCCTCTGTGACCTTACCATACGCCATGCTGGTGCTCTGAAATCACAGGTGGAATACAGTTAGTAGAGTTTACCCTCCTGTGATGATGAGAGACTGTATAATAACAAATGCAACCCTTTTGTTTTCTTTTAGCTGTATGAACTGAAACACAAGGCACAACGATCAGGAAGAGCTTTTAGTCACACCTGCAGTATGTTGAGCGATCTTCTCATATCACCTGATGATAAGGTCACGATGGCCTTCATTCCATCTGGAGTTATGTCAATGCTGTCACAAAAAAGATTCACCAACACACATCAGTTTGAGACTAAACATGTGACTTAGATTTCACACTACTGGTACTGACATAACGGACTCAGATTTAAGCTTCTTTTCTTGATTTCACACAGCTTCTTAACGTCCCGTCTACCTCACACTGTTTTAAAAGTAGGTGGCCAAGAAAGAAAAAAGAAAATTACAACACTGACACATCCCCCTTCTCTTTCCCTCACACCCACCTCTCCTGCTGGATTACGTGCTCCAGTCGAGGGATCATCTGGTCCGGGGAGAGCGGGCCGAAGCGAAACCTGGTGCAGCGAGACTGCAGGGCCGGGATGATCTTGGACAAGTAGTTACAGATGATACAGAATCGTGTGTTTTCTGTAAATTTTTCAATCACTGAGACACAGAGGAAGAGAGAGAGAAGAAATAAAAATCAGCGAATACTGAATCTAAAGGACCCTAAAGCAAAACGTAGCTCTGACAAGTCTCAGTCTTTCCAAAGTGCTCTCACACAATTTGCTTTTAAAATTTCTTTATCTAGCTGCTGGAGAGACCCTAAAGCCAGTAAAAATGGTTCTGAATTCTTGTTGCGAATATCCAGACTTGAAGCACTTTGAATTTTCTGCTGTTACAACACTAAGAAACTGCATATTATTGTAAATGTTTATGTATTTTATCCTGAGCTGACAGCAATAGAACACAATGGTCATTAATAAAAGAGGAAAAAAAAAACCCTAAGCTTAAGTGAAGCTGATAAACCTATCACAAAGTAGCCATAATAAATTTCACTTATAAAATCCATTTCAGTGGTTGATTATCCATATTTCACTTTTGACATTCTTTGATAAGTTGCAGCTTTTACTAAATTTGAAACAACTGCACAAAAATGATGTGACCTCGACCCCTTGAGTATCTGAATTCAAACACTAGGTTATACGACTGCACTTGCTGAAAGCACAATACACTTTCTTTTAAATTCACGCTCCCACTTATCTGCAACACTGCTATTAACAGTGAAATCCACACTACACGATCACACAAGCTTATGTTACAGGAAAAACAGAGGTTGAATGAATTTCTCAAAGACAAAATGTTCCAGTTTAATCCAATCAATAGATGGATCTTCAGATAGGTATTGGTTCAAAACGAATATCAGGGTACACAAGCAGACAGCATGTAATTCAGCAGCAGCCAGATTGTCTGGCTGCTCAGTGAGCCGTGTGGCTCACAGTGGGCGACGCCTGGCTGAACAGATGGCTTTACCTCGCCGCAATGCATTTTGGGCATCCTGGGTCATGGCATCAGCTTCGTCCAGTATCACCAACTTGAAGCCCTTCCTAGAGGACAAGAGGAAGGACCAAAAAGGCAGAAGTTTAAGTAATTCCTCTTGCACTTATGGTTTATATATATATGCATATATATATATATATATATATTAATAGAAGGCAGGATGTTTTTTGTCTTACTTGAAGATGGTCCTGGTGCTGGCAAAACTCAGAATGGGACCTCGTACAACATCAATACCTCTGTCATCAGATGCATTTAGCTGCAAAACAAAATTAGTCAAATATCAAATAAAAAGAGCCACAAGGTCTCATCCAGAAAGAAGTCAGAAGTGGAAGCCCTCACATCGTAAACCAAGAGCTTGTAATGGGGAGTTGTAGTGTACCTCCAACACCATTGAGTTGAACTCTTTGTCCTTGTACAGCTGCCGGGCACAGGCGAGGATGGTGGAGGTTTTCCCTGTTCCAGGGGGGCCATAGAACAAGAGATGGGGAAGCTTGTCCTCATTAATAAACCTCTGGACTGAAGAGACAGAAAAAGTGTTGTAATAATGAGGAAACAAAATCAACAGTCAGACCATGATGTTATCCTTTTGAAGGGTGTTACCAATTTAAAACAGGAGGAAAAGACCTCATTAATTATTAAGATTCACAGCACAACAACAAATTGTCTGCCACACTGGCAGACAGCAGACAAAGCTATCCTTACACAGGTTCATAAGAATTCAATTCATATTTAAGTACAATCTCATGGTTCAGGTAATAAAATATGAAAATAAATGCGAAAACAGGTGTATTATTAATGTTACTGATGAACCCTGTTGTTGTTTTACGCATGAGGATTATATGTATTTATTCTGACTGTCCACTTACTGGTGCTTAGAATATCTTTGTGCGAGATCAGATCATCAAGTTTCTGTGGCCTGTATTTTTCTACCCTGGAATGAGGAGCAGAAACATATTGTCCATCAGTATCAATAACAATTACAATAATACTTGCGTGCTCGGAATAGTTACTCCAAGTAGTAGTCAAGTGCAGCACATATTCAATTTGTACAAGTAACTCAAAGTAATATTAGCAGCTTGTTAACCCTATAAAGTACCTAAAGAACGAACTAAATAAAAATCTGCCCATATTAAAACATCTTAGTCATAATTTTGTGTATATGCAATAAACTTTTACTACCGTTGAAGACTTCCAGTTGACAATTCGGAAACTATATTTTGCACCATGCACCAATATGTCAGACAAATGTTAATGCTATAATCTGAAGAGACTGCAGCACTTCTAATGAAACAGTATAAACAATGAGATCTTGATGCATTAACTAACGGCAGCTACTAGAGAAGTCGACATGTCTTTATTTAATTAATTGATTTGATAACGCTAATTGTCTTACAACTGTGATGAGCACCTAACTGTATCTGTAGTTGCCAGAAAAGCTAGCTAAGACTATAGACAAAATACGGCTAGCTGCTAGCTTGACTCCAGAGCAGGAAGTTTAGCTAGTTAGCGCCTACGATTCTAACATATCTGTAATAAACAATGACTTTTGACTCACCATGGTAAATTTCTATTCTGTACCGGCGCTTTATTCGTAGAAGCCATGTGTTCTTCAACTGTGAATTTAGCTCCAAACTGGGCTAATACTTTCAGAGCTTCATTTACCTCCACTCTACGTTTGCAGCGGCTGGCTGTGTTTGCCGCGTTCTACTACAAAGCGTGCGTCCCCGTCACCGCGTACAACCAATCAGATCATTTCGTCAGGTCATGTGGGCGGGCTATCAGTGACATGGATGCCCGCTGTAAAAAAGTGTGTGGCATGAAACTTGCGAACTTACAGTTAGGAAAAAAAAAAGAATTTTAAACATTTTTCCATTGACAAAGCATTTACAGTGCATGCACATAACTGACATAACGCTACCGACCCATGTTTTTAGCTGGCTTGGACCCAGTGCTTCCATTACTGGTATGGTAAATCAGTTGTCAATTGATTCAACAATGAAAAAGTCTGAAAAGCAGAACAGCATGAGGGAGGTGTGGTCAGGAATGAAGGAGATCACAGGGTGTGGGGAGAGAGTCAGGCTGTCTGAAGGCAGCAAGGAAAGAGTTCAACATCTTCTTCAACAGGTTTAGCTCTCAGACTTCTCCTGTCTCTACCCCTCCCCTGGCACCTCACACCTCCCTTCTGCCTCCAGTGCTCCGGCAGCTGATGGCATCAGCTCCAGGATCCTGAGAGCCTGTGCCAGCCAGCTGTCTTCTATTCTCCAACATCTCTTCAACCTGAGCCTCAGCCTGGAGAGGGTGCTGCTTCTCTGGAAGACGTCCTCCCTGGTTCCTGTACCAAGTCATCTGGCCTCAGTGATTACCATCCAGTTGCCCTAGCATCACATGTGATGAAGGTGCTGAAGAAGTTGGTGTTGGCCCACCTGACGCAGCAGGCGAACATGTATCTTGACCCCTTACAGTTTGCCTACCAGCTGAGTCTGGAGGTGGATGCTGCAACAGGCTCACTCACACCTGGATGGTGGTGGTGGCACAGTGAGAATCACATTCTTTGATTTCTCCAGTGCCTTCAACGTCATCCAGCTTCTGCTACTGGGTGAGAAGCTGCGGTGCATCCACTGTCTCCTGAATAACTGGCTACCTGACAGACAGGCCACAGTTCGTGCGACTGGACCGTGTCCTGTATGATGTGGTGGTGGGTGAGGTAGGAGCCCCACAGGGTACACACTGTGCTTTCCCCATTCTTGTTCACCTTATACACTTACAGAAGTTTTCTGATTACTCTGCAGTTGTGGGGTGTGTAAGGGGTGGACAGGAGGAGGAGTACAGAGGGCTGGTGGACAGATTTGTGGAGCGGGCTGGAAGAAATCATCTGCTGCTTAATGTGGAAAAAAAAACCAAAGAGATAGTGATTGATTTCAGGAGGAAGGGAACAGCCTCACAGCTCCTGTGCATCATTGGTAAGGATGTGGAGGTGGTGGAGAGGAGGACACTGAACAAACTGCTATCAATCAAGAATAGCCAGGATTACCCTCTCCACCACTTTTAGAATACTTAACTTTATTTTTCAGTAGATATGTTATATATTTCCCTTTTATTATTCACAAATATCTTTTTTTATATATTTCATGTCGCATATATGTGGAGTGAATGTACATGGCTGCTGCAATTGTGAAATTTCCCAGGCTGGAATTAATAAAGGATATCTGTCTATCTATCTAAAATAAAGAAAAACTGATACCCTAATTGAGATAAAGTGCAAATGAGGCTTGAGTACAGAAGAAGACATAAGAACAGAGACAAGGCGCTCAACAAAACACAGTCAGCTACTGCAGCAGTCACCACAAAGCAGTGGCAGAAAAGTACTCTGATCTTTTACGGAAGTAAAATAGTAACAGAAAAAATATCAGTAGAGAAAGACTGAAAGTAAATATCCTGCATTCAAAATTTTAAACATATAAATTTAAAAGTATAGGCCACGAATATTAAAAAGTACTGCAGAATGGTTCATTTCAGAATAATGCATATCATATTTTATTACTGGATTAAAATTATTAATGCATTAATGTATACAGCCCAAAGAACCTCAATGATTAATGTTGCTGTTGCTGTGGTTGAGCCACTTTTAAGTACTTTATCCAGTAATGGGTTGTTTGGGAATTTTCAACAGGGCTCAGTAAATGTTTATATTATGTTAATCTGTAATAACACATGATAATGTGCAAGTTGATTATATTTTGGATTCTAATCTGAATATGTTTATGCAATTTATTGAATAACTGTAGCGGAGCAAAAAGCTACTAGAAAAAAATCTTAATCCTCAAGTAAAGTGCAGTTTTACTTCAAAACTGTCGTGAGGTAGAGGAGGCCACTTGAGCGACATCAGAAACAATCCCACAAATGTTTCTAAAAGACCAGACATTACAACTGTGATGATATTTTCAAAGTTTAAATGTGCATTTCTTTTGTCAAAAAAAAAAAAATCACTATAGTGATTTTATATGACTTTTGAAAACCTCAAGTATAGAAACAGTATAGGCTCGGTGAGTGTAGGCGTGCGTGTAGGCAGCACGCATCTACACATCTGAGTGTGTGTAAAAAATGACGATAAAGGAACATTATTTATTTTTTCTCCAGAACATGTGAAAAGCGTCAGTCTTTCTCCTCCTCACTCGGGCCTGCAGACTGGGTTGAGGCAGCGAGCCCACTGCGCTCAGCCCGAATCTCGCGAGAGCGGCCCCTCACGGCGGTGCCTGGGCGATGCGATGCTGTTGCTGTGGGTTTGATTGACAGGAAACATGTCGGTGTGGTGGGAACGAACCGGGATGCAGCTGCTGCCAAGGGAGACAGGGAGTACCTGCATCCAGTCCTCACATCAGCACCTTTAAAACCACCGGGCTTTTCCTAACGACACGTCCGCTTGCTTGTCTTTTTTTTTTCTTTTTTTTTTTCATCCATTTGAAACGAAGGGGCACCCAATGGATGCTGTGGCAAACCGTGTAGTCCCGTTCGGTATCTTCATATTGTGTTTGATTTAGCCTACAACCAGAGACACCTTGATGAAACAGCAGGAACTACGAGGTCTGTTGTTGCAATGGAGTCGACTCTCTCACGGCTCAAAGCCCGTCTGTAAACCTACAACATCTCATTTCATGGCGTTTTGCAGGTTGCTGTGTTCCGTGGGATTCTCCACGTTTCTTTTTTGAATTATCATTCTTCTTCTCATTTTTTGTTGTTGTTCTTTTTTATCTTTATTATTATTATTTTTTTTTCGAAATCGCAACGAGAAAATAACGACCACTGCTCGCTAAACTATGAACGAGGAGATGACAAAAAGCGAGGAGCAGCATCTTAGTTTGCAGAAAGCCTTGCAGCAGTGCGAGTTGGTGCAAAATATGATAGACATAAGCATTTCTAGTTTGGAGGGTTTACGGACCAAATGTGCCACATCCAACGACTTGACACAAAAAGAGATACGAACGCTGGAGGTAAGCACCATCTGAGCGGAATGAATGACTGAATCTCTGCTGTGCACCTTCATCTGAATCAATACGGAGGGCTGTCACCGTTTGTTATTTGCTTCTCGCCCAATATGCATATTTTTCAGTGCCTTCTCCACGAAAAAAAAAATGGTTTTCAGTTGTCTTTGTTGCCATTGCACACGTGCAAAGGTTTAAGCCCATCGCTGTCTGTGTTGTGCAGTGCAATAAATCAAGAGGCTACGGGGCTGCAGTGGGCTGTTGTAGACTTGCGCATTCTGCAGGTGGCGGGCAGAGAAGGTGGCTCTTCTCCATCAGAATAATATCTGAGGCAGCCGAGGCCTATAGGCAGCCCTTGTTTACAGTCCATTACCAATATGCCAGCCTGCGCATCTGTCCTCGTAGCGCACCCAGGCCCCGTTGTTATGCAAGGCGAGCAGATTACGGAAATTGTTACAAAATATCGTTATCCTTTTAATTGGCCCGTGAGGTATTCGGTAAATTGCCTTACGTAATGGCCATAATATCCTGGTGTTTGTGTTTGACAGTACAAGACTGCCCGTTTGGAGACCACTTAAACCAGTCCAACAAACAGTCCCCTCCTCACTGGTGAGAGGATGTTATGGGACATAAAAAATGCCATAAAGTGCGATAAGGTCACTGAAAACTCACTATTGAGCAGCGCAGACAAAGTACAGCATTAAGGGCCTGTGAGAATGTTATGGTGATGCCTGAAGAGTTTAAAACAAATACCATTAAGTGTGATGAAAGTGGCCATAAACTCACCACTGAGTAGGCTGTCTGTGTGTCCTACGGTCAGTACACTTTGAGTCCAAGGGGGAGGATATAACTGAGATCTTGCACAAAAATATCACAAAGTAAAGTCACTTAATCCAACCCCACACGAATATATATTATAAAAGAAATAAACATACAGTCAGATATTCAGCGGAGCTATTCAGTGAAGTTTGTAAGTGGTGCACAGGCAAGGGAGAGGAATGTAGGCTAATCCAAGAGGAGAGAGAACTAATATCAAGTACAAATGTGCTTCCAGCAATGAGGAGGCTACTGTTTGAAGATAAATGTTCACTATGTTCCCAGAATGCCTTGCAAAGCATTGTGGGTACTGGACTATTTGTTACAAGAATTACAGAGATATATAACAACATGCTAATATGAACCTGGCAGATTTTTGTGAATTGATTTGTTAAAACAGTAAAAATTAACAGTAAAGATATTGTTGGATAGCTGAAAAAAAATACATTGTGGTAGTCTTAAAGCATAAATGATCAGCACATGAACCAAGTATCACATCTTGTCTACAAACTGTGCTGTGCTGCATGGCAAAGGGACTACATGAAAATCACTCTGGTTAAAGGGGGTCTGAAAATAGAGAGGCTGTTGTAACTTTTCTTTTGGCTGAAGGATAGTCAGACTTTTTTGTGAGAGCAGGAGAGGGTTGTATGCATTAGCAGTAACAGTGCTAGGCAGCAGCATTTCCTCACGTCTTCTAAAGAGCAGACAAAATCACATCCATCTCATGAACTCTTCTGAACTGAGTTTTGTCACTCTGCACATGATTGAAGTTTTGGTTTAATGCTGACTGGGCCAAGCTTTAGCACTGTTCTCAGTAAACTTGTGTGAAAAGAAGACATTCACAGTCATTGGCCATATTTTCAAGTGCCCACTAGACAAAATAATAGAAACACCAACAGGAATTCAGGTCAGAGTGAGATATTTTGGTAGTCATGTACTGTTGTGGGCTGCAATTCTTCTGCTGGTAAATTTAGGCTACAATCCCCTTGTAAAACACATTTTATCAATACCCAGGACCTAATACAGATACATTTTTGGCTACTGCAGAAACTTTGTCGGAATGGAACTGCATATCAGTTTATTTTTTGTTTGTATTTTAGACATGTTTTTCTTGCACAAATAAAATAAAGTTTTATGTGAAATAAATGCTCAACAGAAAGACACGAGTATTAGAAATGAACAAGAACAAAGGAAAACACTCTTAGCAGTTAATTGACAAATGCAACAAAGAAGTTACTCCTGAGAACCGTCTAATCTTCCACAAATCCTCTGAGTTAGAGAGCCTTTCAGGATGGTTCTCCTCTTATTCCCTCAACAACAAATGAGTTGTACACCAGGGGTTTGATCAGGATCACAATGACATCAGTCACACGCAAGCTCTTCCTCGTTAACCTGTCATGATCTTTAATGAGCGTTGTGTGTATGGAAGATTGCTCTATGACATCTCAGTTCTCCATCTCTATTATTAACCTGAAGGACCCAGATAGAACCTGAGGCACAATCTGTTAGGGGCTTTGAGCACTGACCTTGCTTTAGCCTAAAGCTTTACCAAAAATAGCAGCCTATATCATTACCTGGATGAGGTGTTAATATTGGTTTCCATTAATATGAGTATACATCGTCAGTGGTATCCCTTGGATACACTGGAACAATCAACGCACATGATGGATGATCTTTTTTTTTTTTTAGGCTTTCATAAGGATGTGGACACATGATAGAGCATGACATGTGATCGAGTTACGCGTTTCATATAACAGTAAAGAGGGCCAGCTAAATAAGTGAATAAGTGTTATTATTTATTCAAATTTAGGTGTATGAGATGTTTGTTTGAAAAAATGTAGCATCACCTTTTTTTTTTTTTTTGCTTCTAAGTTCAAACTGTTTTTCTAGTCAGTCAGATCAAAGGCTATGAGCAACACTTCAACCACCGAAGCCATTGTGCTTGTAACAAACTAGGTCATGCAAAGTGCAGATGACCACATCTAAAGGTACATCTATTTCTATCTGTTTCAAATTGCCTTGCTCGAAGGGTATATGGAAAGTCCTCTGTTTTACGTGTGGTCAGTTGCTGTAGTGAGGGCATGACTGTTGCATTGTCTGTCTGACATATTATAATCTTTAGTTAATATATGGAAAGCTTGTTCAGCAAACAGTTTGGAAGAAGTTACAGAGTAACATTATTGTTCATTTGAAATCAGGTTTGTGGACACCGGGAAGTCTAATATCTAGTCTACTTTTAGCTCTGGTTTGGTCTCCACCAACTCCCAAGGAAACATATTTACCTACTAAAAGCTCCAATGTGTTCACCAGCTTGTTGCTGTGCCCGTATGCCATCTGGTGCTGAGCAGGTAGTGTACAGTGAGTTTTTAGAGCTCTTTCTCTATAAAGATGAGCTTGCTGTAAATTTGAAGCAGAACAGCTAAACAATGAGCTGAAAGTTGGTAAAGGTCTTTAAAGTTCAGGGGAGCTGCAGATTCAGATGATGATTCTCTGTGGGTTCATCACTGCAGCTTTTCAACTTGTTTTCACATTGTTTTCATTTTCATATTGTCATTTCATACATTGTTATTATAAAAAAAAACAAGCAGAGTACAGCTACAGCTAAAAAAAACAGTTGTATAATGTTGTATTTTAAAAAAATAGCTTATAGCTATTTATATTTAATAGCTAGTTTTTAACAGTAGGTTCATTTCATTTTTTTTTTTTTTTTTTTTTTTTTTTTTTTTTTGCTTCCACTGAATACTGCTGAGCTAGCATTTTACTATGAATCTGCTTTAATACTGTTTATTTATGGAGCATCACCAAAACCACTGTGTGCCCTTGCCATTAAATGTTTGGCGGCACCATCACTGTAATTGCTTCTCTGGATTTCTTCTGAATAACACGTGACTGTTTGTAGATTTCACCTTCTGCTCTATACAAATAAATGTGTGAATTTTAAGTTACATTTCTTTTAGATGAGTTAAAATCACAAATTGTACCAACCTTTGCTAAAAGTTTAAATGATAAGTTTATAATGCAGGAAAGCAAGGAACTGTAGCGTAATAACATATGAGATAAAGCTCGTGTGTAAGTTATCGTCTACTGTACATTCATTAAGTGTTCTAGTTGATCTGGATTAACTGTGAGTGTAGCAGTTGTGAAGAGGTCAATTTAGCTTGGAGTATGTCTCAAATGGGAATAGCACCACATATGATCATCTGTTTTGAGAGCCTGCTTAAAAGAACGCTCCATCATTTTAGAGACTATGCTGGTTTAGTTATATAACATCTTGGATTTTTCAGGTTTTACTGTACTGTACTGACAAAATTAAAGTGGACATAAAGAAGTCTTTTTTATCCCATTAAAGCTCCTGTGTGTAAATTGTTAGAGGGCACTTTGCTTGTGGTGCTCAAAAAAATGTGAAAAACTCAGCATTAATGTCTTTTTTTTTCCAGAAATCGTGACACAGTAATTTAAGATAATCCTTGTGATCAGTTGCATGTAGGAATGATTTTCTTTCTGTGTCCGCACACTGAAGAAAACATGCAGCGTACAGCTCTGCTGAGGCAGATGCCATTAAAGTTTAAATCCCACCCTGTTACGAGCATGTGACTTGCCCATAAGCAGATGCAAATATCCTTCCACATAGTGATACAATGTAGTTTGGCAGGAAGAAAATAGTTCCTACGTGAAACTGCTCAACAAGGTCTGTAGATTATCTTGAGTAACCAGATCATGATTTCTGGAAAATTGGAAATTGAAAAAATCTGGAAATTGCTGTTAAGTGTTTTTTTTTGAGCACCACAAGTAAAGTGCCATTTTGATCTATTATATTAGAGAGGAGGTGGACATCTCTACAGCCGATATCTTCAAATTTCAGCAACTCACACCATAGCAATCTAGATCTTGGGGTGAACTAACCCTTTAAGCTGATACAGTAGCAGTCTATCAAGTTATGTACACCCTCACAAAGCAGAGAGATTTGGAGAGTAAACAATAGGATCCACAATTTAATTCATAAAAGCTTGAAGAATTTTGCTACAGTGAGTTGTTCATAATGATTTTAGAGAACACATTTCTGTCAGTTGATGTCAGTATGGATGATTTCATATAATTGTCTTGAAGATATTGTCAGGCTGTCAGGATTTTTACCTCTGGAGATAGAATGTAATGTTCAGACTATTAGCAAGTATTGTTAAACTCATTGCCAGCATTTCTGCATGTGATTTTGGTGTCAGGAATCATAGTGGGTTTGTGACTTCATTGAGCTCCCCCCAGAATTGCTTTTGATCACCCTGAGAAACTTTAAGAAGCTCAGTGTGAAGTCTTTTGCTCAATTTGTATTGTAATGTTATGGCATTTCTGTATTTTGTATACAATTCTCAATGTCCATCAATTGAGAATTGTAGATCTTAACCACTTTCACATATAAAAATCTCTCCTGAACCTTTGCTTTATCGGATTCTTAACTTTTTATTTCCTTAATAGATTTTGAAATATTCATCTTTTATTCCTACTGATGTCCATGGTTTTTAAGACAGAGGACATAGGGGCGACTTGCTGTTGTTCCCAAAGCATTGATTGCTGCTTGTGTGTGTGACTTGATAGTGAAAAATACAAACAGCATTAGTGGGGAGATTCTGCATATTTAGCATTCCTTGCCGGGCAGGGACAGAAGGTAAAGATAATAAAGTGTGAAAAACAGGGATCATTTTCAGCTTGTGGCACGCTATTGTTAGCCTGATAGCCATAGCAGCTTATGCTTGTACACCTGCCCACAGTACAGTATGTTCAGTGTCTTCTGGGTTTCACCACAGCAAGGGAATAAAGTGTGTCTTGCCAAATCTGCTCTGAGTGGAGCTGTAGGATTGCACTGGTAGGTTTTACATGTTACACCAGGGGTGATAAACCCTCATTAGTTTGGAGGCCATTGCCAGATTGTTCTTACTGTAGATACACCAATCGATGGACAGAAGTCGGTGGATTTGCATCGTTCTCGGCCCGGACCGCAGGCCAGCCAGGCAGTCTCTCGTATCTCAGATTCCAAGCCAGTTCGTTTTATGCACGCGCATTTGCAGAGTGGGGCAGGCAGTAATGTCACAGCCTCACGCTAACATGTCTTTAGCTCGCAATTTGCAATACATGTGAGGTCAAAGTAAACTGTGGGGGACTACCACAAAAATGTCTGAAACAGCAAAACCTACTCAGACACTTAAAACACCATCACCCAGCTGAACATACCCAGTTTGAAGAAGGTAGCAAAGGAAAAGCAGCTAAAGCTAGCCAGAGCTCAGTGGCAGACTCAATCCAGCAGCCCCTCCTGTCTTTCCTTGGTAGGAGCAATGAAAAGACCAAAGCAATTCAGAGGAAAATTATTGAATTCATGACCCTCGATGATCAAACATTGAGAACAGAGGCTTCAGATAAATCACCTCAGTCCTGGTGCATTTTTAAGCATACTATACAAGTAACTGGCATTTGTTTTGTATGTAAATCTGTTGCACCCGCTTTTGTTCGGTAAAGTAAAATATGTCAGATAAAGTTGGGTTTACAGCTCATTTTCAGTTAATTGTTATTTGTAGCTCTTTGTAGCAGTTGGAGACCACTTTATTTTGAGAGAAAAACGTGAAGTTTAATCATTCAGTCACCCAAAACAGAAATACCACAAAAGTTATTAACTTCAAGCTTTTTGCTTAATCGCTCAAAGAGTTGAACTACACAGGCATGGAGCGAGAGCTGCATAACTCGTCACCTTTTACCTGTGGCCACTGCAGCCACCCTTCTCATTTGGTCAGATCAGAGGATTCAGTCTGGACCAAAGTGGTGGATCAACTGACCATCAGCTTGACACAATGACGTTGTCATCCTTGGAAAAAAGAAATGTAGGATTATTTTACAGTGATCAAAAGGTCTTGTCAAAAGTTTCTGTCTTTCTGTCCCCTCTTTTTCTGTCTCACTCATCCTTCTTTAACCTTTGCACTGAATACCAGTTACTTTATATATGCTATACCATTCTGTTGGCACATATGGCAAGATATATTTAAGCAGATGTAGCATGAGAATTAAATATAATACACTCTAAGAATATGATATACAGTACGAAGCCAGCACATTCAGCACGGGTAAATGTGTGTTTCTCTGTAGGTGTGGACTGAGCAGTCACCTCATTGGGCAGAGCGTTAGCAGCCGTGGGCAGCTGCTCTAGGGTTTTCTGCATTCAGAGGTGACTTGCTAGTCCCTCCTCCACTGGTTTCTACTTTGGTATGAACTGATGTAGGCCAGCACTGTCTAATTTCTAGCAGTCGTTTTGTAGGTGTATGTTTGGAATGGGGCCATCCAAATGTATCATCCTTAAGTCTTCAAGCATCACATCACCCACTACGGGCCTGGACCTTGTTTTACCATCTTTTTTTAATCAGACCAATTGTTTCAGCTCAAAATTCCTTCACGACCAATATACTTGCTGTAGACCTTGCTGAGGACTTAAATACTATCAAAATATGTTGTTTTTTAACATTATTATTGCTCATTCTGTGATAACAAATGTCACTGAAAACATGTAAATGAAGTTTGTGAAGGTATACCTGTCTGATATAGTGCTGCAGCTAAGTCATTCTTTAATCATTTGCCTCTGGCAGATTTTGGCTGCCCGTCTAAGTCTAGAAGGAAAAATGTATATATGTTAAAAGTGTGGGATTCCATATGTTAGAAAGGGACTGGTTCCCAGACCTTTTTCTTCATGGCCCCCTGTTTGAAGATCAAAATCCCCCCCAGGTTTAGATGCAGCTTTAGTCAAGCGCATTTTTTTATTTTTTGTTCTCGACATTTTGAGTTTTTTTTTTTTTTTTTCCTGAAGAAATCAACTGGCTTGTCTTTGTGCTCATGATGTGTAGTCTCTAAGTGACGTTTCAAATTGTCAGAAGCTATTATTTTCAGATACACAACACACTTTGGTCTCTCCTCGTTACCCACTGTTGCACTGGTGAAGGCGAGGCGTTAAATACCTCATCATATCTTCTTGTCTTTGCCTTGGAGGTTCTGCTTTGAGTTGGTGAAGACTCCTCTGCTGTACGTTTAGCTGGGAGCCCTCTCACAAACTTGTCCATGTTATGCTGGCAGTGCTCAAGAATGCCTCATTCATTTGCCTTGCCGTGCCCCCCTACAGTAGCCCCACGCCCCCCATTGATTAGAATTTATGGTAACCAATATCTCTGAATGTGCATTATCTCCTCTCCTCTCCACACATTACACAAGGGGTCACTGCTGTTTTCTTTTTTCCCCTTCTACCACTCATACACAAACCCGCCTCAAAATACACAAGGTGATAAACAGTTAAACTTTCAAATCTAAGCTTGTAGAAGTCATGTACTGTTATATAGAAATAACAATTAGTTGGCTTGCGCTCACATAACTGTAGGCTGAAGTTTTGTGTCACGGGTGCAAGAAACAGAAATAGAAAAAGAAAGAGGAATGAAAAATGTCTCGCAAAAAGGGCACCTATCTAAGAGGCCAAAAGGGCATTTGTTCGAGCACCACCTGGGGTTTATTTATGCCTGTGCCAACATCTTTAAGGTTTCCTTTAATATCAGCAATATTTCAAACAACTTTGAGTTTTTAAACTAAAGGCAGCAAATTGTAAAATCAAGGAAAAATGTCTCTGAAGTCTTTTTGAATGACCAGCAAAATCTCTTTTGCAAGTATCCTGTAAAAATGTCTCTGCTGACTGTAAGTTATAGTCTCTGAGATTGCTGTAATAGTGAACATATTTAATCCAGCAACTTTTTCCATCGTTAGGTTTTCAGTCTTTTTCTTGCTCGGAATACAAACAAGTTAGTTTTTCAGGACGGGTCCCATCAACAAAGGGAGCTTTGTTGCTCTGCCTGAAAACAAACATATTTCGTGTTGTAGTGCGATGAAGTGAAAAACAAATCAGCTGAATATGAAGCTCTGCTAATTTCTCAAAGTACATCGTATCTGGTCTTTTCAGACATGCACAGTTTTCCTGTTGTGCAGGAAATGGTTTATATTTTAAACAGGGGTCAGTCAGCCTTAAAGGAATGTATCTCCAGTCCTCACTCACTGCATTTGTTCCCCTTGTTTTCAGGGGAAGTTGGTGAAGTACTTCAGCCGCCAGCTGTCCTGTAAGTGCAAAGTGGCCTTAGAAGAGCGCAGTGGCGAGCTGGAGGACTTCCCTCGCCTTGGCCACTGGTTCCGGATCGTCAACTTGAGGAAAGAGGTCATACAGGTAATATGTCCCTTTTTCAGAGGGTGATGTCTAACAAAATTTCCCTTAGGTTTTCAACTGAGCTGAAATCTGATGACTGTGAAGGTCATGTCGTATGATTTAACATCATTTTCATGCCCCTCAAACCATCCAGTGACTGCTTGTGTCTTTTATGGAAGCATCTGGATTTGTTATGTTTCTCCCAACATTTAATTTCATTTGCTGTCTGTATTCACCTGTTTTTTTTATTCTTTTCTATTTTCATCCCCATCACATTTCTTGGCTAACACTCATAAAACATTACTTCCTTCTCACTTCTCAGTCCTTTCTCTATGAAGCAGCAGGTCCGTTGAATGTTCAGTCCTGCAGTTACTATAATGGCCACTAGATGCTTGCTCCAAGAAAACCCTGCAACTTCTCTCTACATGTACAAATGTCCTCTAATGTCACATCTTCACATGTGGTGGCAGTTTGGAACATAGTTGTTCCATTTGTTTAAGATTGTAAAGAATTCTTCACTGTTGCTTGATTGGCAGGTGTTTTTTCTGTCATTTAATAAAGATTGTGGCAAGAGGTATACACAAATCCATGCTTTAAAAGTGACACTGATAAACCAGTGTGTGCACATGCATGATCTTGTTGCATTCTGCTAAACTAGTCTGTGAAAAAGTTTCAGATTTTTACTGCAACTTCTTTTCATTGTAATTTGTGATTTCTCATTCAGTGCATTTAAGTGTGAATGAAGTGTTCCACATGTATGTCTATATGTCTATGTATCTGTGTCACTGTGTGTGTGTTTTGTAGGAGATGAGCCCAGGTGAGGTGACCCTGGAGGGCCTGCTGGAGATGAGCGAGGAGCAGGTGTGTGAGCTGCTGCAGAAGTTTGGTGCCAGTGAAGAGGAGTGCGCCCGACTCAACGCCTCGCTCTCCTGTCTCAGAAAGGCCCACCAGCTCGGTAAGGCAAAACACATGGACATGAGCTCACACACAAACACACAATTCATAGAAACACCTTTAAATGTACTACTATGTGTAAAATTGTATTTAGTTTTTTTGAATGAACTTCTACTGTGTTTTAAAAATATCTGCCACGGCAGCTAACATAGACACTTATACTTATACACTAATACTTTTTTTTGGTTTTTTTTTTTGCATTTGTTTTTTTTTGATTGACAGTAAGTAAAAATTTCATTGACTGATGTCCCACCTTCTAGGCTGTTACTTACTAGCATTAACTCATTTTTAGATAGATAGATAGATATATTTAATTCATCCCCAAGGGAAATTCACATATTCCAGCATTATTCACAGACTAAAATAATTTTTACAAGAGATAAATAATACACAATCACATGTATATATCATTTAAAAATGTATTTTCTCACCAAAGTTAAATCATTCTTATTTTGTAGGGTAGTACAATTTGAATCTGAGGAGCAACTTATGTATTTATTATTCAAGTATTTTTAAGGATAGCTTATGCGTTTGCTAGAATGTACAAAGTGGTTAGCTGAAAACAAATGAGGTGATAGTGAGGATTTGATAAGCACTTAAGGTCTCCCGCCAAACTTGGCAACATCTTAAACCACAAGGTCACTGGTATGCAGTTAATAGCAACTTAAAACTTATTTAGGTTAAGTATTCAGACAAACCTCTTCATCACTGAATTCAGGTGTGTTATGGGGGTGTTTCTCAGGTGTTGGGCCCCTTACTTCCAGTGAAGGGAAATCTTAATGCATCAGCATACCAAGACATTTTGGACAATGCTGTGCTTCCAGCTTTGTGACAACAGTTTGGGGAAGGCCCTTTTCTGATCCAGTATGACTGTGTCCCAGTGCACAAAGCAAAGTCCATAAAGACATAGTTAGAAGAGTTTGATGTGGAAGAACTTGACTGGCCCACACAGAGTCCTGACCTCAACCCCACTGAAACCCTTTTGGATGAACTGGAACGGAGATTGTGAGCCAGGCCTTTTCATTCATCATCAGTGCCTGACCTGAATGGGCAAAAATTCCCACAGAAACACACCTAAATGTTGTGGAAAGCCTTCACAGAAGAGTGGAAGCTGTCATAGCTGCAAAGTTGTTTATGTGTTCAGAATGCAGTGTTATTAGAGTCCCTGTTGAAGTAATGGTCGGGTGTCCCAGTACTTTTCATTTATTTTTATATAGTTTTCAGATTAATGTATTCGTGACAAAATAAGAAAGTATCATTTTTAGAATATAACTCATACATCCACATACTGAACTGATACTATTATACATGAAGGTTGCAGTTTATTATCTCAACAATCTCAACTGTGCGTAGTTTATTGGTGTATATGTGTATAATGTTTTTATTCTGGCACAGCATGTAGTATTTGTAGTTACTGTTGTAGGTTAAAAATATGCCACAATCTGCTCTGATGGCTGGTATCTCTGAAGCCTTTGCAGAAACACTTCTCTCCAACCAAGTGTGGGAGTAACTTTTTACTTCTTCCCAAAACAACAGTCTTAATGGTTTGAGATCTAAATCTAAAAATGATTTACAATGATTTATGTACTGGTGAATGTTGTCTACACGGGAACATATTGCAAGAGTAAAGTAAATGGTGAATGACTGCATCTATATGTTTTTTGCAAAGTGCTTTACACATTGTCTGTCATTCACCCATTCACACTTACACAGTCACACACTGATGGCGGTAACCTGCCATGTAAGACACTGGCTGGCCCATCAGGAGTGAGCTGGGGTTCAGCGTTTCAGCCAAGGACACTCAAAGACATGTACAGGAGGAGCCGAGGTAGTGGTCACCAGAGGATGACCGTACTCCTGGTCACAGCCACTAAAATGTGCATCATTGGGTTGGTATTTCCACAAATAACTTAACAAGGCAACCTACATTAGTGGGGCTGAGATTACTGTATTGGTTAGGTTTGATGCCATGTTTGTATTGAAGAACCCTAAAATAAGCATTATGTCTCACACTTGCTTAAAGACACATTAAAATGTAGAGATTTATCTTTGAGATTAAATTCCTAAGAATTTATTCAATGATAGCCCAATCTTTTGAAAAATAGAATACAACAAACAGGCACCTGCTCTTAGTGTGCTGCTTCCTTGCTGTGCACCAGGTGGCGTTACAGGCTGCACTTTGTTTTCAGGCTGTTAGGGCAAAGTTTTTGCAGTGATACAAATGAACCAGAAGGGGGCAGTAGATCATCGCTAATACTGGGTTGTTAGGTT
This sequence comes from Scatophagus argus, assembly GCF_020382885.2. Classification (NCBI taxonomy): domain Eukaryota; kingdom Metazoa; phylum Chordata; class Actinopteri; family Scatophagidae; genus Scatophagus; species Scatophagus argus. The sequence continues at coordinate 16,936,244 of NC_058496.1, read as the reverse complement.
TAGTAACAACCTTTTGTAATGATAATGCATCTGTTTCTGTGCTCCCACACGCACACACACACACACACACACACACACACACACACACACACACACACACACTGTTCTGTAACAGATGTCCTTTCAGATGGAAGGCGCTGCTAAATAATTAAGCAAATTAACTTGATGAGTAGTTTTTCTTCAATGTGCCCTCAACAAAACTGTGCTTTATTAAAAGAGTGTTTTATTAGAGGAGGTTTTAATTTAGCGTTCTTCAAATCATTTCAGATGTTCAGACAAATAGGTTTTTTGCATCTCAATCCTAAAAGCAGGCTTTTTATGATTCTGCAGGTGCTCAGCTGGCCTCTCAGAATATTCACACCTCTCTGTTGGTCCCTGTGCTCATTTGTCAGACTGCTGGAGTTGCTTGTACTCCTCCAACTTGTTTCCTATCTTTCTGTCTCATCGGCTTTCTGGGGATGGAGGCGGATGTTGTCCAGAAAGACAGACAGACAGACAGACATACAGGCACTCAGGCGTCCCATGGCAGAGTCAGTCAGGCGGTCCCAGCCACCCATGCCTCAAGTCCAGCTGGGTTTAGACTGCTCAGGCTTCAGGCATCACTGGAGACCAGTTGTCTTTTGCTATCATTTTCTAGGACTTTGGGTCTGTTCACACTGCATATAAAAAGTTGATGAATTGATGTTGAACATCTGATGAAAGTGCCATGAATGAAAGTTCAGTGAGACCAGGCAATAATAAAGACAAAGAACTAATGTCCTTAAAGTTAGGAAATACCCCATTTCAACTGAGGTACAAGTTTTACCCTTATATTTATTCCACATTGGCACTCATCATGCAAGTATATTGTTAACTTTTGCTACCTGGTGCTCCGTTGCGAGAGTCCCAGACCCACACTCACAGCGCAATCTTCTAAATAGAATAAGATGGGATGGAGCTGTTGACTTCTTTCCCGAAGCCCCCAATCCCGTCTCTCTTGTGGTCTGAATTAGAGAAGCGCTGAACAATTTAGTTAATCACAGCTCCTTCCTGCAGCAGGTGTTGAATTATTTCTTTTAGAGCCATCAACAGTTCCCTTTTTATACAGCACTGCAATATGCCTTTGACATCTTAACTTTGCTAGATTTATTTTAGCTTTCAGTTGAAACCAACCTTCTCATTACATGAGATTACATCTGTTTCAGTTGTCATTACATGACCTAAGCATGGACCATGGTAACCACTGTTCCTGTTCGAAAATGTTTGGATGTGCATGGCCTGCTTGATGACTCCTGTTCGTTGACCTTTGACTCTTTCCAAATTGTTGGTTTTTTATTTTTTGCCTGGCGTTCACCAATGGCTTCCGTTATCTATTCATAATGAGGTTTATGTGATGTTGATTTAGTCCCAGTCTGAGGTCCTGAGATCACACACTGCAGAGTTCATGTCTTTAGAGTGTAACAACAAAGATCCTATGGCGTTGAAGTGCTGAATCTTGAAGACTCTGCTCTCATGTTTTAGCATTTTCTGTTCTGGTCTTGTTGATACTTGGTGGCGACCATTTTTGCCAAACCAGAACTGGTCACAACCTTTATTTTCCACCTCTAGAGTTGAATGCTTCCCAAGTTTAAATTCAAACCAATCATTACAGATCTGAATATATGTTTTTCCCACATAGGTACTATCATATTAATTTTCAAATAAATAGTGACAGCCCTAATATACACTGACAAGGAGTTAAGTGTCTTTAAATAAATCGAATTGAATTGAATTGATTACAGAGGCCATTCACATCTGTCTTTGAACACAGATAGGCCTTATGTTCTTCTTTCATTTACAACGTGACCAAAATTTCACACATGGGTCACAATAAGCAAACTCCACTTCAGTGGTTAGGGACTGTGAGACATGGTTTAAAGCTCTGGAAATAGCTACTAGGTTTAAAAAAAATTTGAAGAAGAGAAAAATTGAAGAAAATGTCATCTAAATTTTGTCGCTTTTCAGAATTTGCTGTTTGTCTCCTTCTCTGTTCACCTACCTCCATCTTTTTTCCCATCTCTTTTTTCTATCTTCCTGCTCATTGTTTATCATCTGGCTCTCTTCTTCACCCGTTGCTTCAATAGTACTCCCCTCACTCCCTCCTCTCATTCTCTCCAAAGGCAGGCTCTGGCCACACAGAGCCACTAATGGGCTCTCTAACAGAGGGGACTGGCTAGAGATGTGTGAATGCACCACAGCAACACCACAACCCCCACACAGAGTGGTGAGAGGCACTTTCTGCTAAGAGAAATAAAGGGTGTGCAGTATCGTTTTTTTTTTTGTTTTTTTTTCATATTCTTCCCCAGATGGAGCTCGGAGAGGGAGATATGTCATAGCTTCATCACATTTGCACATCTGTGTGTGAGCGTTGGTGGGACTGTGCGAGTACCTGTGCCTCAGCACGTATGCAAGAGAAGGAGACGTGCATGTGCTTTGAAGGGTTAAAGGGCCCCCTGAGAGCATTTAACCACTGCTAAGCGAGAAGCAGAGGCTGTTCTTACATCTCATATTTTTCTCTAAAAAATCTGGAGGTTGTTGCAAAAGTGCACATATATTTAACCAGTATGAATAAGACTACAGAAAAGGATATACAGATTTATCACATGTTTTTTTTCCCCCCAAAGAGAAAATATGTTAATGAGTCATCAGAAATTAATTTAAAATTGGCTGACATGTACATTAGTATTCTTTACAATCTTGGCAGTTTATATGTCACATAATTGAAGAAAAAGGGAATATAGTAAGTGAGTGTTGCTCTGTGGTGTAATGGCGGAGGAAGGAAACTAATGCAAGTTAATAGAATTTTTCACTACAGGCTCTTGGGATTGCAGTCCACGAGTTGCAATGAGGATGAGTCATACAATTCGGAGGCAGCCGGTCGGTCCTTTGTGCTGCAATATACACACATTATCCAGCCCGCCCATTTAGACAAGTCCATACACACACACACAGAATTTCTTGAATACGAGTTGTTCTGTTGATCAGGCTAATAGTGTTCATCTTTGTTCAGCAAGACAGGTGTACTCGCTGCCATTCCTCTGTAATCTTTGATAGCCTAAAGGAATGTCCCCATGCCTTGCCTGCCTTGAGACAGCTTCACATGCACACAAAGCACCTAATTGGCTTCAAATGCCATCAGCAAGAAAAGAAATGAAGAAAGGCAGAGGAGAGGGAGGCACAGAATATGCGAGGGAGGAGAGAAAAGGAAAGTGAAGGAGGCATGTGCGGGAAGAAGGACGTGGAATAACATGAGAGGGAATTAGGGTGAGAAAGAGGCAATGACGGCGGGAGGCGAAGAAGAAATGTCGTGAAGAAAAGAGCAGATGCAACAGGGAAGGAAAACGACCAGAAGAAACATTGACCGAACCCCCAACACCCATCTTCCTGAACACCCCTGGGTGGTCCTTATTGCCTGTTAACTAATTAGCAGAGTCTAACTTTGAGTCCCACTGATTACACTGCAAGAACGTCCACAAACCCTCAACTTAAAAGAGTCCAGATTAAAAAGCGACAGTGCATATATTGAACGCAGCCCTTGCCCTTTTCGCCAAATCCTGTTTACGGTGGCAGTAAGATAGACCAGACCCTGTCCCAGTGGCATTTCACTGCCATTTAGCCCAAAGAAGCAACACATCTAGAGTTAATTAGTCCAATTATGAGGCTGTTATCTACCTTTCTCAAAGCCTCACTGCATGTTAAGATTGTCCTATTAATGGTGTTGGGGTGTGTTATTCACATTAATCACTGCAGAGGAGAAGAGAAGGATCAGTCATAAGTGCTTGGTGCATTGTTTGGCTTGATGTGGAGATACATAGAAGACTGATGATGGTGTGGCTCCAAAGGTACATCTGAAGTTATGTATGAACACAGTTTGATAATACATGAATAAGAAAGATTGGTCTATGAGGAATTGTTAAAGGAGGGGTTTGGCATTACATGAAATATATTTCTTTGAGTTAGATGAAAATATTAATACACTCGAAAGCCTTTTTTGAGGTAGGCAAGGCTCATTTTTGGAAAATGCCAGCATTAGCAACAACTGATGACAATTAGCAGGTTGCTTTGTTACTGTCTGTCAGTCACACAAACACGATCCTGATGAAGCAACTGAGTTTAAGTGTTGTACTATAATTTTTCTTTAATTATAATTTAACTTTAACATTCAGTGCTGACCATTTAGTGATCCATTTAACATTCAATGCTGCCCATTTAGTCATAAGTATGTGATGCTATAGGGAAATACTTACAACTGCAATAACTTCTGACCTTATAAAGTTGATATGGTTAACTTTTAGGCAGGGAGTAACCTATTTATACATCCAACCACAGGCACAGATCCCGTGGGTGCTCTGCCGAAATCATTAGGCACCCACAGGGATGGCTGATCAAAAATAAATGATTGCATACATAAATTAATCTTTAAAAATGCATATTAGTATTCTGTTGTTTACAATTATTGGTGAAGCTGTTAAATATGATTTGCATAATCCAATTGCTTTTGTTGTACTGAAATATTAAGGGACACTATGTTCACCACCTAGTTGCTAACGTCTGCTGTTTTGGCAGGTAATCTACAGATGTTTTTTAGAGCTGCCTGTTGCATCAAGGGGAGCGTAGTGAGCGAGTGAACTGAAACAGTAAAGGCTGGAAGAACTTAACAGTTAACATTAGCTGAAAAATGTATTAAACCTCTGCAGAGCAGAGAGGAAATGCTATGTTTTGTGACTTTTTCTCTTGGTTTGTCACTACGTGTAACCCATATACATACATAGAAAAGGCCAAGTTTTCAGGGGCTTGAAGCTCAACAATCAACATACCAACACCAACACTCAAATTTGTCACGATTAGTCGGCGTCGCTGACGCAGAAATTAGCTGAACCCCGATGCAGAGTCAAAAAGGAGCTGACAGGCGTGGTGGAGGTCCAAAAAACAATTGTCTTTATTCAAGAAAACAAAACCTAACTAAAACAAACTCACACTTACTGTGACTGTGAATCCCAGACAAACTATGGGAAAAATCTCCTGGCATGGCATGGCATGGCATGTTAAAGCAAAAATCTCCTGGCATGACACAAGACATTCAACGCTTGGACAAAGGTGACTGGGAAGACAAGGACTAAATAGACATGGTAACGAGACACAGGTGACACACATCAGGAGGGAGAAAGCAATCAAGAAAACTAAAGCAAAGCTACAAGAAAACAGGACACACAGGGGAAGTGATGCTTTTCAAAATAAAACAGGACATGACAAAAAAACCTTTAACATAATACATGGAAGCACAAGACAACATGGAACATGACACATGGACAGAAATCAAAAGACAAAGCATAACAAAAACACCAGGCATGACAAAATTTGGTCAATCGCACAAACTAGAGATGTTTAGTACATGTATAAAGCAGCCTTTATTAATACAAAATATTAATACAATTAATACAAATTATTAATACAAATTATTAATACAAAGTATTAATAAAGACAAAGTAAACTGACTGTACTACAGCAGCAATCACGTAGGTATCTATGAGAGAAACAGGCCGACTCTCAATAGCAATGGTGAAGGAGGTGTAAGGTTTGGTCCTCAGCAGATTTTTTTTTTTGAGCAATCACTGTCCAGGATACCCTTCAATCAGGCCATCCCAGGCGGAGAGGGATCCGTGATAGGAGCTATGCTTGTCAGTAGCTTTGATTCACAGTATGTTCTTGTTAAAAGATTATTAAAAGATCACAAAAGCCACGGAAACAAGGCTGCTGAGCTCTTAACATAATGTATGGTGCTTGTTGAGGCTAGTATTTTTTTTTTTTTTTTACTGAACTGAGTGTGACAGCTACAAACAACAGTCTGAATCTACAAGTGAACAGAAGACAGTTGGAATCAGTGCTGAGCATTGGACCATATGAAAGGCGACGACTTACCAACATGCAAATTATTGAGGGGCATCTGAGTGGTGATGAGTCTGCTTACTGACGTATGTAGGCTACTGTGGTGCATCTGAACGCCAATAGCAACAATTTAATACAAAAAAAGTAAATGAACTGCATAGTCAGTGACTTGTCAGCTTTGAGCTGAACTGAAAGAAGTGTTTCAAATCAGCAGCAAGATTTGTGATTTCCGCTTCTAGCGCAAACATGAGCTTGGTTTTAAACTTCTAATTTAACTCCATGACAAGAAAGAAAGTGTATTCCCAAAAATAACCTATATCTGTGATCTTGAACGCACCAGCATACAATAATAAAAACACTGAAGTCACATAAAGAAGGGTAAAAAATTTTCTGTAAAGACACTAAAACAAATCTCACTGGACACCAGACTTTAAGTTATATGATTTCTGAGTTGTTTGTGTGTGTGTGTGTGTGTGTGTGTGTGTGTGTGTGTGTTTCACATCCAAATCCTTTTTTCCAATTCATATTAGAGGTCATAATAAGGTCTATTAGAGCAGACATTCAGCAGAAATGTGTACACACTGATCACTTGCTTACAAAACCATCATCATTTTTTGTACAGCTGAAAATGAAAAGTGCTTGCAAATATATTCTGATCATTTTGTAGAATGACACAGTTTAGAAATAACTGAATGCATCACAAAGAAAATCGGCAATAAAGCAAAAGAAAATAAATACTGGAATGTGAATTTCAGGAACAGGGTAGGAACCCTATCACAGAAATTGATTAAGCATAAGCCTTGGTATCATTAAGTTAATGTCCTGTTGAATTTATAGCAGAGAAGTTGTGATGAATTACAAGATTCGGTATATTTTTTTTTTATATAAAAGCTCTCCATGAAATGAAACTTCTGAAACTTTGTTGCTAACAAGCACAAGCCATACAAAATAACTTTAATCACAGCTCTCAAAGGGGTTATGCTCACTCTGTTTTCTTCTTATTATTTAGCAGCAAGCATTTGTGTGTGTGTGTGTGTGTGTGTGTGTGCGCCTGAGGCTTTTGCTTAGGTTAGATCATGTGAAAAAAGAAATTCAGAAGTCAAGTCCTGTTACTATATTGGTATAGCAGTTGCTAAGATACTAGTGAGTTCGATGAATTGACTCATTACTTGAAGCAACAGTTTCATGATTGTGATTCAAGTTCATTGCTTCCGTGGCAGAGAAATTCCACTTGGGTATCACCTTGATAAGCACTGTCAAAAACATTTTTTGTTTTTTAAAGTGAGGCAGCCTCATGCAAGAATGTAATTACCAAAGGGAAGCTCATAATTTAAATCAAAGGTGATTGGCTGACATATCCAACTATCTGGTTCAATTTTAGAAGGTACAAATGTGGAAATGGACAGTACAAATTGTCATCTAATGTGTCAGGTATTAAACACCTACAGACTTGACCAAAAGCAATCAGCTTTCTGTTGCCTCCCATTTGTAATCTCAGCCTCAGTGGTTTGAACTCTTCAGTGGCCGTTGATTAGTTACAGTCATTCATGTGGGGTCAAGCTGAACTTTTACATTTCTGAGAGGCCTGTTGTGGTTTTATCTCTACTAATAAAGGAGGCTTGATTTAGCACCCCCAACATCTTTCCCCACATTTGTGGATGAGCACTCTTTAGGGCCCACTCGTCCTCTCTGCATCTTGATGTCCTTCTGAAGGGCTTGAGATGTGGGCCTTTTAATGGGGGTTCAGCCACAAGCGTGAGCGTGGTCCTCAGGCAGCGACAGTGCGGGCAGCAACTCAAGAGACCCTACTAACTAATATCCATAGGCATGAATCACAGCTGTCAACAGGGTGTAGGTTCATGTGACCAATCAATCCTTGCAAATGTGATCTGAATTTCTGGAGCATCTCAGTCAGTGAATAAAAGAGTATGGCGACTAGTGCTTTTAAGCCTCCAATTTCACATTTTGTACTTTGTACTTTCAGAAACATGAATATATTCTATGCATGTAGAGATCCGGAACCAAGCAGCAATATCATTTGGTTATTTTTGTTCCCCTTTTTTTTTCATAGCCTTTGACTTATGTTTGTCAATGTGTCGTGGGTAAATTCACAAATTGTCAGACATCAGCCACAGACTGACCTGCATGTATGCTAATTTACATTGCAATAGCAGTTTGATTTTTTTGTAAACATTCACATATTAACACCCTCTAAATTTACCCATGGTGAACTCCTCTAGTCTGTTTTGGTCTCTACCAATTCCTGAGAAAAATATCTGTCCTCTGCTGGAAAAAAAAGAGAAGAGAACTGTTAACATCCAGTTTCACTGGACTCTGAAAGTCCTCTCATTTTGCAAGGAGAAAACTTTTCAAAGAGAGGACTCAATAAAGATATGGGATGTTTAAGCAATATAATGTTTGAGATGGAGCTCATTTTGTTCTATTAAACATATATTTAATTACAGAAGTACTCAAAGGGTACAACCACGTTCATTAGCTTGATTTGCTTATGTATTAAAAAAAATCTTCTGAGCCGCAGCCATTAGCTGTCACTATTTCTGTGATAACAGCGCGTTTGACTATGTTTCAGTGACACTAAACATAACCTTTGGTGTGGGAATCTTTTTTTTTACTTCTTTAACAAGAAATTATTCAAGCTTCATCAATATGACTAATACACATAGACACACATATATATATTTTTAACGAAAGCCTTAAATTCTTGTGTATTATGTCCCTTGTGTCTTTGCTGCTGTCTCTTCCCACAACGTGTCATTCTTTATGGCCTCCTCTTCGTTTCTTTACAGAATAGGAAAGGCTGCAGGCTTTTTTTTCTATCAAGTTTTGCAATTCCATTGGGACCTTTTAAGGGATATTTTTCATGGTTCATTTGATGTTGCTGGTGTTGATATTGTGTTTGAAGTTTGTGTTTTTGATGCTTACATTTCCTTGGAGACAATGTCATAGGAAAGAAAAATAATGACAGAAAAAAAACTGTAGGAGACTGCCGATAGAAATTAGCATTAGTGTGGCTTATCTATCAATAGCAGATTTTGAATACTGTGAGGTCAGTTTTGCTTCATCTCAGTCATGCATGAGATACTTCAACTGTTGAAATGTGCCCAGGATCATTTCGACCAACATTGTGTTTTGTTTTGCTGAGCAACCTTTTGGCTATGCATAACTGCAGATGGAAACACAAGAAGAATATTGCAGACTCTTTTAGCTGTGTCTCTGGCAGATCAATAAACACATTCTTTTTTTTTTTCCTTTCTGAAGAACAACTTGAGGAGGATAAATTGCACAGTAATGGAGGTAAAGTATTGTCATCTGAACTCAAAACCACTCATTTTGGCTGCACACCTTCAGCTATTATGCCTCTGAGCTTCTCTCTGTTTCTCATTCAACAGAAAGTTTGGTTTCAGTAGAAGTCGGCTTGTGTTATGACTCATGCAGCTTTGCCCTGTTCTGTTTTGGCAAATGCTTCCATTTTTCTCACCCTTGTTCCGCCCATTCATGCTTAATCTGCTCTGCATCAGCGTATTTGAACACCACTACACTACTAATATGTTCATATCAGATAACAGCAAAGTTAATTCTTCATTACCCAAATTGAGCACATTTGCTGGTTGTAATTGTTCACCTGCTGCCGGGATTACTCTTACTGCTACAATCAAGAAGTAGAGCTAATGGATGTTTTCATATTAAGTGCATGACACAGACCCATTTAGTTTAACTTGATACGCCATTTTACACCAATGTTTACCCAAATTATGAAGAAAAACTGTATTCTCCCATGTAGATAGAGTTGGATTCATTTGCTCAGGTTTTCAGACATTGCTTCTGAGACTACAATAGAAGCGCTATCAGTCCTGAAAATTACTGTTAAAAATTTAACTGAATTTAACAGCAACATTTTATTAAGTAAGAACAGAGTTTTGCCATTTTTAGTAGTGAATAAATCATTTCAGGACAGAGGGTGTGATTTGTTGTACAGACTGAAAAGCCTCTTGAGGCAAATTGTGACTTCTGTTTCAAGGCTAATGATGATTTCAGTGGCCAGTGACCTGACTAATTTTTCAGTAGAAATTAGTTCCAATGAAAGTAATTATTTTATTTTGAAAAAGCAGTGATCAACATTTACAAAATTTCTTTTACCTCCATTGTGTAAGTTTTGAGGCAGAAAGATGAAAGACATCTCAAAATCTGGGCAATTAAACCAAAACTAACTGCATGGCTAGATACCATCACGGTTACAAAAGAAAAAATATCTCCTTTTGTAATTAGTGTGAACCCTTTTAAGGTATATCACAACAAGGTGTTTTGTTGGCATTAAATCAATCTCTGCCTTTTTCTTCAGGGAGCCAGGCGAAGCAGGACTGGTCCATCCAGTGGCCCACATCTGAATCTGGTAAAGAAAACACTCCAGTGTGCCAACCAGAGGCCAGTCAGTGGATCCGGTTTCAGCTGTCCCAAAGCCCCAAAGTCCAGTCCAAGTACAACCAGCACATGTGCCACAGCCCCCAAGCCCTGGCGCCCCCTTTATATGCTGATCGACTGACCGTCGACAGCCCCGCCACAGGACTCTTCCCACCATTAGACTCTGGTCATCGCTCCCTGCCCCCATCTCCCCGCCAGAGGCATTTTGGCCACACACCTCCTCGGACTCCCTTGGTGGTCAACACTATGACCCCACCTGGTACTCCCCCAATGCGGCGACGGAACAAAGTGAAGGCCCCAGGAACGCCGCCTCCACCGAGCCGCAAACTTATCCATCTGCTGCCGGGTTTCACCGCACTGCACCGCAGCAAATCCCATGAGTTCCAGCTGGGGAACCGCTTGGATGACACACAAACTCCAAAGTAAGTGTAACACTCTCCTGGACTTTTAATGACATACAGTTGGGATAACCATGATACAAATGTAAACACAAAGGTCAGAGGTCACTCCCAAATTGAATAACAGTTTTTTTTTAATGCAGTTATTAATTTATTAATGGATTCTGGTGCTATCCCAGGTTATATAACTGTTTTTTTTGTTTGTTTTTTATTTACCCAATTTAAAACATTTTTGTTAATATTATTTATATATTGAAAAATAATTGATTATAAGGTCAAAATTATAATAATAATAATTATAGTGATATAATCAGTGTTCAATGCCTTTACTTGAGTAAAAGTAGCAACGCAGAATAGGGAAGTATTAAAATACAAGTAAAATTTGCATTAAATTCCTGTACTTGTTAATGAAAAAAGTACATACTATTAGCAAATGTATAAAAAGTACCTGTAATCCAAAAAAAAAAACTTTATATGCTTATATTATAGTATTGGGTTATTATTACTCATCCATTAATGTGTAAGTACCATTTAAATGCTGCAGATGAAGTTGATCTAATTTAATTTAATCTATTCAAAACACATTTAGGCAGTTCAATCTCGCAACAATGCACTATATTTTATGAACTCTTCATACATTTTTATGTAAAATCTTAATCTGTAAATTGACAAGCAATTCCAGCTGTCAGACAAATATGGTGGACTGAAAGTTATTTTTCCCTGTGGTCTGTAGTGGAGTAAAGGCTGCATGAAATGGAAGTTTCACATAAATTCAGTTACTTTGCATAACTGGATATTATATGATGGCATGCTGGTTAGCAGTAGCCCACTGTGCTACCACACCAACACTGTTTGCACTGTTAGCTCATAATAATATATCAGGATTACAATTTCACCAAGTGTTAAATGAGCCTTTGAGTTGTGAGTCTATCCAATTTGTCCATCCAATTTGCTGGAATGTCTTTTGCCTTTGAAGTATTTGGCTATTATATCATTTATGTCAGGCTGGAAGCAAGATGATGTGGAAGCAATGATAAAATTACATAAATTTTAATTTGGACTGGATGGTTCTTAATGCACAAATTAGTTTGACTGTCAAAATTATGTTGTTTGTAAAGTTTAGAGACAAAAATCTAAGTTATTACTGATCAGTCACTTTAAGCATGTAGCTCACCTGAAGATCTCACAATATAATTCCATCTGGTCCAACTAAGCACAGAGAGGAAATTAGGGCTCCACCCTTCCTTTCAGCAGTTTTACTAGAAGTGCCACTGCCACCAGAGACCAATCTTATTAATTCCTAGGAGGATATCATTGTCCATAATGAACCAATGGCCTGCCGGTACAGATAAGGGGTCTTGATGCGGAGTTCCTGACCAGCCATACTTGTGTCTGGTACTATGCTGATCGGATTTACCCACAAACAGGGTCCACCACTGCTAGGCAATCAGGAAGCAGAGTCAGCCTCAGGAGAGCTGCACCCATTTTGATAATGCCATTAGATGACAGTGCCCTATCATTGCTACACTTGGTAAGTTAATATGTGGGAGTTGTCCTCTGCTTTTACAAAGGCCATCTGGATTATATTTGACGTCTGCTTGGTTTTGCAGACAGGCCTTACATCCACACGTGTCCACGCATGTGGGTGTTTGTATCTGTATCTGCACGGTGAGGAGTGGATCATAGCTGCAGTGAATAGACTCAAACGGCATTAGAGAATTGATTACCGGTCCCTGAACGCTGATAGACTGCAGGCTGTGAGTTGAGCCCCTTTAATCAATGGCCTGTGTGTGCCTGGAAATGTTGCAACTCATCGAGACAGGGCAAATCTGCTGGTCTCTCTGATAGCCAAGTACCTCTCATAATAAATCATAATTGGTTTGAGGATGATGCTGGCAACCATCAAGTCAGAGTGGTTCAGTTCTGGCATGAAGCACTCCTACTTGTTTCTTTAATAGCTGTCTGTGCAAGGGAATCACAAAGATGGCGTTGGATTTTTTATGATGCCAGAATAAATATAAGTTAGAAGCCTGAAGTTTCATACCATGGTATGTTTTCCAACCCAATCCAGCCAACCCTGAAAAAAAAATATCCAAAATATCACACAAAAGGCTATTTCATACTTTAATGACTGCTATTCTGTGACACGCTGTTCATCCCATACTACCCATATTCCTCACGATTACCACCCTCAGGATTTTAATAAGCTCACAGTGCTCCTTAGGTCCTCATCTTCTCTTGCTTAATTGCCTGGCACTGTGGCCAGGACACAATAACCAGGGATTACCCTCTGACCCCAAGAGACATTTTTCTCTCTTTAACTTAATGAGATAAGGCCTAATATCTCATTATCACTGCATAATATAGCACAAAGTCTGCGTACCTGAATATGCAAGAATGCTCAGCATGACATGTTGAAGGAAAACTGGGGCTGGGTTTTGGCACTGATACGTAAGTGAAGTTTCATTTTATGAAATGTAATAATTGGCTCTTTTCAGTATGCTATGGTCTATAGCCAAGATGCATTCTCAGATATGGTTAATATTCATGTTTTTGGCTACCACACTCTACTAAATGTGTTTATTAAGGTGGCTACATTGTGCTTTGTCTTTAAAGTTGACATTAAGTGCTTTTAGGACATCTTAATGGCCTTCCTAATGCGCAATAGCCTCTATTTCAGTGTTTATTTGTCTTTAGCTGCACCAGATATGTTTTTCTCAAAGTAGTTTCCAGTCACTTTAATATAAAAACTCAGCAAATACTCTGGTCTGTTTGGGTTGGACTCTTATCTTTTGCTTTATAGCTTTGTGTGTCCTGATATAATGTGTTTCCTTGCGTGATAATGTGTTTTCCTCTTAGCTTGCAGTGAACCATCCAGAAAAATAATGAGCAAATTGCTTTCTTGCCGATGTATTCAGTAATATCTCTGAATCCAAGATAATCTCACCCAAGATGACACAGCTTTCAATTTTGCAAAGTGGGATTCATAAGAAAACAAACTTTCACCTGCGTGGGGAAATTGGACTCTTTTGTCAGGTACAAGTTTAGATGTCTTCAGTTGTGTTTTAGCCCTGGTTTAGTCCTCCGTTTACTGACAAAGATACAATGCGGCAGAACCTTGACTCTTTTCACTTTTAGTCATTTTGGATGGGGAAGATATGGTCATTATTGGTTAACCCTAGTTTTTTAAGTAACTGCCAAAAGCTGTACTCAGCTGATAGACTTACATGTTGATTTTTAGTAGGGTCAGCAGTGCTAACTTCATGCTCACTTTGCAGGGAGTCATTTGGTTAAACAAATGTAAAACACAGCTTTAAACTTTACCTCCATAAAAGGTATCAGGGTTTGCTTTACATACAATGTCCATGCGGTTGTGCTAATCAGATCCTGCAGGACTTTAATTAAAATTAAAAAGCAGCTTTTATATTTAACTTTGGATTGTGTAAGAAGTTGCATCATGACTATCCTTTCAAGGAAACCAACAGCAAACTTTGGTGTCTTTTCATTAAAGTCCTAACTTTAAACCAAAGTTTGTCACATCATTAAATAGATTTTCAACAAAAGATTGTAGTTTTATAGGGCACTCACAGGCAGTTATTAGTTTTATTGGTACAAACAACATATTTTGTTCTGTAAATGTAAAGAACTTACACCTATTGTCTTCAGTATATAAATATTTAGACATATACAAACAGTAGTTTGTGGTAAGTAGGCCTCCAAATGCCATAGTGTGTTAATCAAAAATAAACAAATTTTAGCTATGTTGAATAAAACAGTTTGTTTTAAACCCGTGGCTTTGATCAGGACCTACTGTGGGTTCACTACTAATACATCACATGTGGAAATGATGAAAAACACATTTTATATATATATATATATCACCATACACATAACCAGATACCACTGATATTGATAATATACTGTCACCATGAATAAACAATTAAAATTTCACATAAATCTCCAGCACATCTTTGGAGATAGATACAGAGCAGATTTTTCTTGTTCCTATGGCAATGACTCAGGATCTTGGTTGATAGATGCAATGTAAAAATAGAACTTGGCATGTCTTTAACAAGTAGCATTATCTTGCCAATTAGTAGCATGTGAAGTCATTTGCAAGTGACATGGTTTCAATTCAGCTGAAGCCATTAAACAAGTCTCACATCTTTTCATTTTTACTTGCTTTAATACCACATTAGTGTCTACGATTTCAGACAGGAAAACATTTTTGCAAGAATACATTTGCATTTTTTTTTATGTTAAAACAAATCTTCTCAGCTAACAGTTGGTCAGAATATTACTGGCTTTGCTTTAAAAAGCAGGATTTTTAGGAATAAGTGGAAAGCAAGTATGCAGTTGTGTAAGAAGTATTACTGTCACCCATCCTGTTTACATCAGGACCTTTTTGATGACTGCAAAGTATGGAGCAAAACACATTCCCCATCCTATAATTACTGAGTTGTTTCCCAGGATAAAAAGAAATATGCTGAGTCCGGGATGTTGCCAGGTTTAGGGGAATTTAGGGAAGCAATTAGTTTAAAATAAGTCTGAGTCATTCAGTTTATACTCACAGTAAATACTGTATGAACATACAGTAGGAGGCTGCTGTTCTCTTTGAAGTATTTTCTTGAACACTGCAGCTCACTAAACAATTAGCAAAGGAGATGAAAAACATATATTCATACAGGGTTGATTCACAGTTAAATTTGAATCCATTTATATGAATTTGACTTTGGTTTATTTTGCAGCACTGCTGTATGGGATCAATACAGTGTGAATATTGCAATATTGTTTGTTCTCATGTGGTGACTGAAGCATTTGCCAATGCAGCATGAAAATGTCATCAAATCATTGTCAACTTTACGTGATGTGATCTGTTACTCCAGTATAAAGCTGAATTTTGAAATCCTAAGAAATACACTAAGGTGTTTCACACATTTCTGATTCTGTTTGAAAAAAATACATGCCTCATCATGTTTATATTTCGAAGAAAGAGTCTTTTTTTTCTGTTATTTAACATATTGCCATGCAAGGAGATTTGTGCAATGACACCATGCTTTCCTCACAATTGAAATGTGAGAACCAATTTCCTGAGCAAATCAGTTTCTGTATTTTCCCCACCAAAATACAAATCACACACACACTGTACAGGTTCACACATTCCTACGATCAACAATCGTACAATAAACTTCTTTTTGATTTTAGCGTTAACATGACAGCACCACAAACAAAACATCTTAAAACACAAAAAATATAACGGCACAGAATCAAGAACAAGTCAAACTCTTTTAGTCGGTTAAACCAAACTTTAACTGAGTTACCTGATTTATATTTGCTGGGGGCTGAAAATATAGTTTACTGTTGACAACAGGAGAAATTAGAAAATGGACTGTTTTGTTGTTTTTTCTGAAAGAAGATCTTGATCAGACTTGAATTCCCTTTTTGTGATTTACAGTGAGGAAAACAAAGATTTTCAATAGCTAATTAAAAATAGCTCTCACTTTAATAAAAATTGCCATTTGCCATTTTTATTAAATTAAATTGGTATAGATACCAATAAATGTCCATATCAAGTCGTATACAGATCAGAACATTACAGAACGTTCCTCCTACTCTCTCTTTTCAGGAAGTGTAAGGCTACTGTTTGATGAATGTACACAAGTTGTAACAGCCATGAGGACGTTTTGACCTGTCAGTGATGTTTATTTCTGTATCCCAAGTGGTCATGGGCCACTGAAAAATAGAAACCCTGGTAAAGCAGTGAGTTTTGTGGGTGCTGGAACTGTGGCAAAAGAACTAAATTTACGTCCAACTTCTCTTTCATGTAAATGTCAAAATAAAGTCTAAGCTTCTGAGTTCCAGTAAAACTTTTTCTTTTGGTCTAATGTTTCCCATCTGGAAACCTGTAGGTCGAAAATGAACTGCTGAGAAAAAATACATAATAGTTTGCTGCTAAATACGAAACACCTTCCGAAGCACATCGATCATCACAAATTATTGATGCTAACAACGCAGAAGTGACTGCTGGTCTTTAAGTGCTTTGTTAGTTGTTCAACATGTTAACAGTTTTACGTAGAAAACACACAAGCACAACAGATTCCCAGCACCACTTAAACTTCAATTTCTAGGCATGAGTGCAGCAGCAAACAACAATTTTGCATATGTTTTCAACCTTTCTATAGCTCTCCCTCTCCTGTCTTTATTTCTCAACATCTTTCTCCACCTCTCTCTCCCTCGCTCCCTCTCTCTCTCTCTCTCTCCCCCTCTCTCTCCGTGCCCTTTTCAAAGCGGAGAGGCTCTTTGGGCTGGAGTGTCAATTAATGAACCTCGTTGTCTATGTTAATGAGTAGTAACATGCATGCGTGGAAAAGGCCAAGTGAGTTTTCAGTCTGTCACAGTCCCACTTGGCACGTCACACCAGGATCATTCTGCAAAGCAGTCGTGTTTATTTTTCCACGGTCTCTTGTCTTGCCTTCCCCCCACCAGTGGAAATGGTAATATCATATAGTTAATGCCACCTTATGAGACTTTCACAGCTTTTTGAATGTTAAGCACTTTCTTATTGAATTGGATGTTTGCTAATAAATCACATGGCGCCGGGGGTTGGCATGATTCACCCTCTGCTTCTCCCAGGGTAATTCTACCATGCAACACTCAGGGGAAGCAAATTTGCATCTCTTCCATGACTAATTTAGCTGTTTGCTTTCACTGAGCTGGTGTACACATCATATATTTCTCTCCCCCCTTTCCTTTCCCCTTTCTCTCACTGTTTCCTTTTCTTTCTCTCTTCACTCCTCTCATTATGCATCTCTTTTGAGAGCCTGTCAATGTGTTATTTTACAGTCATCCGTAACATCTACCAATTCAGAGAGAAAATACATTTTTTTATCGGATTTAGTTTTCTTGGTGGTGTGAAGGAAACTGTGATGAGGTGTTGACGGTGTTGACTGAGATCAAGCACTGAACATCACTGAGAGATTCACTAAAGGGCAGCTATGATATGGTACATCACTACGACACTCTGTGATCCAAATGTAAACAAATAGGTGCACCCCTGCACATGACTGGAAAATTGATTTTGAGGTGTTTTAATACAAAGGCAAATAACATTAGACCACAACAAAAAGACAAAAACACAGCAGTAATTTCTTCTTCTTCTTCTTTTTTTTTTACTGTAATTTATATAATTAAAAAGAGGACACCACAAGGTGAAGTAAGCCCATCATTTCCTATTTAAGGACACCTCAATGACTTACTGCCATTATTGACAGAAGCAAAAAATAGACGCTGTCCTGATGCTGTCCAAGATTGATTGAGTCTACCAAACCACACTTTTGACAGTAGAGTTATTAATATTTAATTTCAGAATGATTTAATAATATGTAGCAGAGGTGTAAATCACGTCACAACACAATGTTATATCGATTTGTTGGAGAAAGATGTATTATTTACTGATATTGCAAAGTCTGCCATTCATTGATTTGAAGCTGCCACCTATTTGTTTTTCCTTTTAGATATAAATGAAATAAACAAACAAAATTAAGCAGCACAGAACTGAAATAATTGTAACCAGTTAAGTTCAATCAAGTTTACCTGAAATTGACTCCACTAACACACATAACACACATGAAACATGGCTTAACAGCAAGAAATGTAATGAAAGTTTTCTGTTTTTTCTAACTAGTCATCATTATTAGCTTAAACCTATGGAATTTTACATTGCATAAATTAGCCTAGTGGCTATGGGACTTTTCCTCTACTCACAGCTTAACAAATTACAGGTATTATTCATACTTTTTCCTGGGGTTGAACAGTGTTGAATTTCAGCCTGCAAACACATTTTTTCCCAACATAATACTGTTGAAACAGAGCACTTAATATTATTATTATATTATATTATAAGACTAGCCAGATTCGTCATGTTTTCTTAATATTTTTCCCTTAACAGAATTGTTTGAATATGGCATGTGCTTTGTCTATACCTGTCTTTTCTCAGAAATTAAAAATATTACCACACTTTTGGAGTAAATATCCTCATAACCTTTTCTTGGCTGCTTTTCATTACTTGACGAAGAATACTACACTGTTTGAATGTTCAGGATGGAGATGCGCTTAGACAGAAACAGTCAGAGACTTTTACCAAACCAGAGACATGCCATGGGAAATTTAAAATAAAGCTGTTTGTTAAAGATGATGATATGGATCAATGTTTTCATTTTTCATCGACCATATTTGATCAATGTGTCATTCCAGAGTGATGGATTGTTATACCCCTACAATGTAGCTACGCAGCTGACTAGCTAAGATTGGGACATTTCAGTTGTTGTTCACTGTCTACTTTGATCTGATTGGTCAACAGTTTCTCCAGCTGGCTTTAACAGTCATCATTTGTAACAACACAAGACCTATTTCAGTTACTGAAAAAAAAAAAGTTGTTAGGAGTATGTGACTATTTTCCTTCATTCCTGTGCTTTCATTGCGGTCAACCTCTCAATGTTGGTGTCATCCTTGATCCTTAAAGTTGGACAGACATCTGAAACCAATCAGAAAATGTCTGTGGCAGTGGTAGAATTGTGTTCACAAGTCTGTATTAAGGGCTTTTTTTCTCCAGAACTCTACGACCGCACCTTAACTCAGTCAACTAAATTTACTGCTCACTGGTGCTGTGCTTTGTTTCATGGATCAATCTGTAATCTGAAGACATTTCATTATGAAGAAGAAAACTCATGAAAATTTAGTCTGTGTCAAATTGATGTAACTGCTCCCCAGACGATCCGCTAAGATAGAGATCGGTCTCTCTTCGGGAACACACACATCGGCACTTTAGCAGGCGACCCTCTGACCTTGGAGGATTATTAGTCCCACATGCTCTGCTGTGTGGGACATTAAAGTGTACTGCAGCAGGCCATGTATGTCAGTACCATGGGATAATGTATGTGTGTGTGTGAGAAAAATAGGAGGAAACAACAGCTTTGGTGGTGGACTAACAGGATTGCGAGTGTGTGTCTTCTTTTCTCAGTGGACAAAAGCTCATCCATGTTAATCAGAGCTTTGTCATTAATGACAAGTCAGATGAGAGGGGATGTCAACACCAGGCCCTTAACAGCCAGATACTGCCGCCCTTCCCTTCATCCATCCACCAAGCTATCGGCCCATAATGGGTGCTCAGCACAGCCCCCACCGGCAGCCCAGAAATTGGAGTCATGATTATGAATTTATATGAGTGTTTAGTCGTCGTGGTTAGCCCAAATGCCACTGTTTCGGGTAGAGAATGGATTTATTAGACTGATTTGTGAACAAGTGGGAGCTGGTTGGGGTGGACAACAGGATTTGAGTGGGTTAAGTTATTAAGTTATCCTTAAAAACTATGTTATTCTTTTCTATGATGAAAAAAAGAATATGTGTTCAATGTGTTTAGTTAATTTTGTGGAAAACTTGTTTGGATTTTTCATTAATAACATAAATCCTAAGTTTCCCAGCATGAACATTAAAATTGGATTTCAATCTGTCTCGTGGACACAAACACTATGAAGTGTGAAAATGATGTCAACCATTACTCTGACAGAGACCAAGCAAACTAAAGTAGGCCATATTGGCAGCTGCCATCTGATTTACAGTAAAGACTGTTTAACTGTCTAACAACCATGATGGAGATTATTACAGCCATTTATCATTCAGCCATCAAACGAAGGCTTTCATCTCATTGTTTTTCTTTGATGTTAATGTCAAGACAGATAACATCTGCTCCAGGTTCCATATTGTCCCTGACCTCTTCCTTCTTTTAAGTCACACTGTCATTTACTGCTCTGCCTGTGCTTCAAAACTCCCACTTAACCCACTGGCTGTGGGCCACATAGCTGTTCTCACTTTCGGTGATGTTGCTTTAATACTTGGATTAGGGAGTTTAAGGTTTGAGCTATGGTTTCATTTTGACTGAATTACAAAAATAAATTCTCATTTAATTCAATTCTGGGGAAAATACACACAGCCAAGTACACACACAGACCTGCTGGCGCGTATGTTAGGATAGATAAGAGAAGGAGGCTGGAACATGATAAAACCTCAACATTCAAGATGGCTGATGGCTCACATCATAGGAGGACTTCGTTGTATTTTTTTTCAGTTCGTGTACATGTCCGGAATTTATACATTCACAATACGCTTCATTAGGCTTCAAGGTTTGTTTCCTCTTTTATAATATCAGGCTTCTCACCTGGACTTTCAGACTTTGAGGGGAAAAAAAAAAACACCTACTAGATTTTTTTTTCTTTAATTTTATTTTTTTCATTTTATTTTTACAGTTACATATTTATAGTTACAGTTGAGTGATCCATATTCATTTATTTGTTTATTTTATTACTTTTACTCAGATGTTCAGTTCAACAGGCCAAAGTCAAAGTCAAAGAATGTGGTGAGGTGGGATAATCAGCTGGCTTTTCCTGCTCCAAACTACTGTTATTGTATCAGCCTTTAAAAAGACATTCTTTGTTTTAACACAGTGGCCACAACTACCTGGGAGACTTGCTGGAAAATTAAGAGAAAAATGTGCAAACAATATTAAATTGTGATTTTTTTTTTTTTTTTTTTTTTTTTGTAGATGGACTTGAACATGTAGTGGTCTGGAGACAATGGATCTTGGAACACCTGTTTGTATTTTAAAGCCTCAGACATGAATGAGTCTTTATTCCTTTTCATCTCAAACAATTCAGTAGCAAATGAGATGCACTTAGACAGAACAGTCTATTTAGATGTTCAAAAGGACAGTTTTTGAAACTGGTCCATCAGCAGCTAACGTCTAAAGTTGGATGCCAAGAATATTTCATCACTGATCTGCACAATTATTCCCGACCATAGGCTTTCAGAGCATTTCAACACAGAAGAATTGCTGTTGTACCCATTGTCAACCTGAGCCAAGCTATCAGTTAAATACAGACTCTTTTATGGGGCCACAAAGTGTCTCTTTAAACAACAAATTATCGCCAGGTGGTGGAGATGCCTGATGTACAGCACCGGTAATAGCATGAAAAAGTGGAGCCTTAAGAAATGGTCCTACACCGAAGAGATTTAAAAATTAGTAGAGAAATTACTCACATATTAGCAGAAAATCTTGAACAAAAAAATGTTGCAAGTCATCACATGCCATAGATATATCAATACATGTATAATCTGCATATTATGTTCATAATACATCCACCTGTATATTATGTTTATAATATAGCCATCCTGTATATTATGTTTTATTCCCACCTGTGATTTTATAAAGCACATATTGAAAATAATATACATCCGGCACTTGCTGCTTATTACACTTCTGGTTAGATGCTAAACTGCATTTTGTTGCCTTGTACTTGTGTAATAACAATAAAGTTGAATCTAATCTAATCTAATAATATTACAGACAGCCGCCTAATATGTGATGTCTGACAAACAGGTACATACATACTAACAGTAAACAGTTAAACTCAGTTAAAGTCTAATTTCTGGACTAACTGTACATTACATGGCTGACTGACTATCCATCTTTAATTTATAACTATTTGACAGATTTTGGAAGAAATAAGTTTTTCAACCCAATAAGTCTAACTCTGATATTCTAAATCTTCTGCAAAACCTGATACTCAAACAAAACGCAAGAATCTCAGGCAATGGTACATGCCAGTGAACTCACTTTTTGGTATTTGCATTTTGAAACTCAAGCATCTCACCCATGATCGCCGAGTGTACCTGTACCAATAGTGTGCTAGGTATGAGTCTATACTTTGATTTGAGCTACATGCTAAGAGTAACACATGATTACAGTAACAATGTTAACTAAAATTCTATTTTTTCCTTAACAGAGGAAAAAATTAATTACCAAATTCATAAGAATATCATCTGAGAACCATTTATGTTAGTACATAATAAAAATAAACCATGCTGCCAGGATGACTATAAAGGAAGCTTCTCACAATTTGCTACCATGGAAAGTGACATCTTCAGATTGTTTGCCTACTGCTGACAGCCGGTGCTAAAGGAACACTCTATTAATCTGACATAACCACGAATGGATACATTGCCTCATTGCTATGTGTCCTGCAAACAGGTGTGTTTAAAAAAAAACAAAAACCTTGCATGCTCCCAAAATAAATGCGTGTGCAGGTCAAGTCAAGATATTTATGACAGTAGGAGGTAGAACTACTTCCATTTTTGTCCACAAGGGTCATCAGAATCAACAAAAAATGAAAGTTCCTTGCTTTAAACAAAAATTATTACACTAAGTTGTTCATTTACCAACACTTTACTTCTCCACCATTAAAACTGTGACAATTGACCTATTGATTTAATAATTTGTACATTGATTAATGGGGACATGGTTTCAAGTGTTGCTGGAAATACCAGCAGTTACATGTGAAAGATTCATTCAGTTTATAGTGAAATTTATTCTTGCTAAAAACAGCTGTTGTTTTACTGATTTGAAAACAGAAAGAATACCCTGTACAATTAAAACATAAACCAGACTTTAGTACCTTATCAACGTTACCATGTCTGATGGTTTCATGTGGCAACAGCAAGTAGGAATAAAACTATTTCAACCAGACAGACTGTGCGGAGTCAGTGTACACGACACGCATTCCTGAGGGACTACTGGAAAGACAACATGTCACAGTCCACCTTCCTGTCATCTTGTCACTCCTCTGGCCATGCTCCCTGGTCCCAAAGGGTCTCACTTCTCACGTGGTCATCAGCTCCCCACCCCCTCTCTCCCTGTCATTTTCTTTCACTCACACATGCTTGCTCTCTTTTTCAGTCCTTTGTTTCACTCCCCCCCCACCTCAGGTGTGTTGCTGTCTCCTCAGCATCATGTTCATCTTTCAGTCCACCTCACACATGACTCTCATCCCCACTGAGAGTGCTGCGCCTCCCCTGGCCTCTGACAGTGCACTGACACCCGCCACCCATATCCCGGTGGGTGACACTGACAGCTAAAGAAGAGATAACAGGAAAATGAAGGAGGAGGGAAAGAATTTCTTTACTTTTGTGTTATCATCCGGCCATCTCAACAGGTGATCAGCAGATATTGTCACGCTGAGACATCAAGCAACGACCGGAGCAAAACTCGTAGGCACACACGCACCTACACACATGACACGCCTCTTTCCATGTCTATGAGGCACGTGTTTTAACCAACATGCTGTTATATTTAGTAGTGACGTCGGCATTAGCAGTGGAGAGGAATCTCATGGTTGCTTAGATGATCCGTTGGTAAGAGAGGTTGAGACTCTTTGTGATCTGTATGAAGCTCTTCAGACAAACATAACATTACATTTGGTGAAGGTAATAAAGCAAGCATGCAAGGGAGTTTGTTTTTATTGCCCTTTTTGCACACAGCAAAGTGGTGAGGTTTGCAAATTCCCTTTTTTTTATTAAATATAAATCCTCCTTCTTTACATAAAATTCCTTTATTATTTATATCATGACCATATTGCTTGCAAGAAAAACTGTTGCTGTTTAAACCATAATTCTGTTTTATTACAGCTAAAGTCTTATTTTCATAATTTTGGTCACCATTCCCATAGGTTTTAATAAGATTGAAGAAAAAGGGGAAGAATGTCACAGTTCACCTTCTCTCTTCTATGTAAGTCTGGCAAACCTAACTTGTTCTGCAACCACACAAAACAGTATTTTCAGAACCATCAAATGATATACAGTAGTCAGTTTAGGGCGCTCAGTAGATTTAAAGTATCAACCTAAATAATCTAGTACCAAGTCTTACCGAAACTTCACGAGGATATTAAATAAAGTACAAATGAAGTACCCTGTTGGTATCTGTAGCATTTTAAGTGTACTGGTATTGCAATGGGTATCATATGATTCCCAGTCATGATTCAGATGTATTCAGATATTTGAATAACCTCAATGCCTATGTGCTGTTGTCCAAGGTGAATTATATAACAAAACTGTGGGCATTTATTCAACTCAGGCTTGACATGGCAGACTTCTGAAAGCAAGACAACCTGCTTTGGATGAAATGGCTCAAAGGACTCACAGTAATTCTCTCTCGTAATCATTATTCTAGCCACCTTTATTTCTTTTTTCCCACCAACTTTATTAAAGCAGTAAAGAGCAGCAACTGCGAAAGATATTATTCCACAGGTCCATTTGCATAAAAAGCAACAGGGCTCTTTTCTTGCCATACGCGTCAGGGCAGAACCCTCTGCATATTTCTGAGATAAAAAGTGGAGGTATGCAGATGGCATCCTGCAAGTAATGTACTCTTCTAGATGGATACAAGTGTTAATTAAAAAACTCAAGTGTTTTGCAGTATCACAGCATGACTGTTGAGATATGCCAGTTGGACAGTGAATAACTGCAAGCTAGTTAGGCAGAAAGCTGTGCAATATTCATGACCCTTCCTGTTTCAGATCCTCTTGATATGTCACGACGTAAAGCAAATATGTCATTTGAATCGATCACTGTTCTCCTGTGCTCTTCTCTGTCCTTGATCAAACGGAACTTTCACTTTCACTCGTCACTGTAATTAGTGTCACTGCAGCTGTGTGGGTAATGTAGATATGGAGGGAGTGGGTGGATTAATGTGTGTATGCGTGTGCATGAATGTCAGATTTTTTTTTCTTGCTTATTGTGAAGTGAAAATCTCATCTTTCAAAAACAAAAAAGTAAACAATCTAAATAAACTACCTATGAATAAGCTTTGATCACACTCTAAGTTTTTGTAAGACAGAAATTGATATGATGGTGATAACATGTTATACTAGTCAAACCCTCAGAAATGATCAGCAAGAAAAAACAAGCTGTCATCTGCAAACATGATGACTTTTCATCCTTGGCTTAGTGCAACTTTACATCATGCAAAATTTAGATTGCACTTTCAGTCAATTCAAAATGGATCGACTAGGGCTTTAATAATTCGAGAGAAAACTTCATATATCAGGGAGACAGAATATGAGTAAGAAAGAAGTAAATTAGCAGGTAATAAACATGACACAATGGGCAAGTTAATCACTACAATATGTCAAGTGGAAATGCCTCAGTGATGCTGTGGAAAAAGTCTTTGGTGTTCGTGTTTACTCAGCATGGAAGACCCAGGAGTGTTAAAGAAATGTGACACAAGCATGCAGTGATTTTCTTCTGTGAGGAATGCATCGTGATGTACAATCCTAGACTAGATCAAAGGACAACTCTACTATTCACACCTTCACTGATTTCTCTTGACACTTGACAAGTCGACCGCCTCCCTCTTCTTCTGTCTCTCTGTATCGTGTATTCTCTAAGTTTCCCTTTCCTTGAAGTTTTTATATGCAGCAGAAAAAGGTATTTGAATAGGTGCTTTAACAACTGTAGAGTTGTCACCCCCCTCCTCTGCCTGCCTGCCTGCCTTCGCCGACAGCCATTTCAAAACCAAAATTGGGAATCCTCTCCCTTCTCCCTACATTCATTTTCACTTTTTCCTCACTGAACATCTACTAATCATTTGGGGAGAGGATAAAGGCACGCATACAAGAAGATGAATGGTTTAATTTAGATTCAAATGGCATAAAGTGGGCTAATCGGAATAGCTGACAAAAGCTCTATGACGGAAAAGTGATAACCTGCAGGCTGCTTGCTTTTTGCAGGAGATGGGAGTGAAGTGCTGTGCTGGTTTACAGGTCTAATTGCATGAGTCAGTTTTGGGAGTGAGAGATTGACGTGAGGAAAGATATCCTGTGTGCTTAACACTTAATGAGTGTCACGTTGCATGAAAAGTCAGGACTCACAGCCAAGTTTTTATTATTTTATTTTACTTTATTTTACTTTTAAAGTAGGATTTTTCATAAATAAACTGACTTGTTCTTTCCTGTAATATTTATGCTCAACTGTCACTTACAAGATTGCCAGGTTTGCTTGGCAAAAGCAGTGTTTTTTCTTCTGCTTGCTTATGTCTGTGTTCTGTTAACCTGGTTTGGTATGTGTTTATCTGTCAGCTATATTAGTTGTTTCTAGTTCTTTTGTACAGCTTTTCCAATTGTACTTTCAGTTTCTCTCTCGCACTATGCATCTCTTTAACCTCTCTCACACTCTCTAGGGTGTGTATCTGTCTTAGCTTTATCTATTTATCAGTCAGACATCAGGTTCTGAGTCAATTTATACACATACAAAACTGATCACACACACACCCACACTCACAGACACACACATACATACACATACACACACGCTTATAAGAAAATATCACTATTCACCTGGGTCTTGTCCCCCTGCTGCCTTTAATTTCCTTTCTGCTGTCATAATGGTGACAACTGATGAATACATTTGCTTTAAGAGTGTAAAAACAAAGAATGAAAAAAAACTTGAGAACTTGATATTTTCGTCCATGTTTGGATCCTGAAGGAAGTAAAAAAATTTTTTTCAGCTTAGTTGTGCAGCGTAGGTTACCGTAAGTTCCTCTTGCCTGTGGTTCCTGATTACCAGAAGGCCTGAGCTGAACCCAAAGAAAGATGGAATAACCCACTACAGCACATGTTTTGAGTTCAAAAGACAATCAGTAAATACGCATACAGTTGTTAAAGTCTGCTCTGTATGCCGGTTTAGATATTTTGAAATCAAATAATATATTTTGTTTTTGTTTCTTTATCACAATGATCTCAAGCTCTCAGTAGTGTCACTTAATTGACTCAACTCACAGTCATTTCGCTATCACATAAGGATCTGTGTATTTCCAGATGATCTCATACTGACGTACATGTTTCAGAGGTTTTAAAGAATAAACTGTACAACAGGCTAACAAAGACAAATTGCACCACAAGCTTAATTATCCAAAACTGATTTTTCTGACATGACAGGTCTCCCAAAAGGAAGCAGAGTGTCAAACAGAAGCCAGTGATTATGGTAAATTATTGGTGACTTGTGATTTGACACAAATACCATTTAAAACGATTTTTTTTAGTAAGTAATTTACAGGCTTCTGCAGAAAAGTAGGACTGTAACACAGGGACAGCTGTTGGGTATAATGTGGGAACACCCCCTTTCAGCTCCAAAGGCCATTCATTAAGCCTTGATCCCATCACTCTTGTCACAAAATAAACCTTTCAAATTCACACTGAAGGAGTTGATGCTTCTCATTTTGTTTAGCAGCTTTCATATCTTTAAGCCGCCTCAAAGTTCGTCAAACACCTGTCAACCTTAAAACCTGGCTGTCTTTTCCTGAAAGGCTGCCAGGTTTAATTGCGTTTTCTGGAACTTCCTGATATTAGGGTATTTTTCTTCACAGTGAATGAGTGAGTAAGATGATACTGCACACAGTAATTGGGTGGTTCTTGTGAAACTAATGGTAATTACTTGTATGACAAAGTACCACTAATACTGCTAATACTGTGGCTATAATTCCTTCCACTGTAATAATGGTACTTCAGTATCTTTATATTACATTTCCTAACACGCTAGTGGCATGGCTCATGGGGTAGCAGTGGCTGCCTATCTGTGAGTCAGTCCACTAATTTGGTCCAGACTGAAATATCTCTACTACGATTAGATCAGAGGTGTCAAACTTTCAATTTCAACCTAGGTCTCAGCATTTTAGATGCGTGAGTCTAAGATTATATATATATATATACATGTACTACACATACTTGTTACATAAACAAATGCTTCTGCATTCTATTATTGGATTCAGTAATTGGATCTAGTAAACTTGCAAATTCTAGCAAAAAATATTGGTAATCTGACATTCAAATGTACAACTGTTTACATACATTCAACACTGCTTTCAAAATGCACCTTCAAAAACACTTCAAGAGATCAGGGGATTTCTTCAATCAGAATAAAGCTGGCTTTCACTGCTGCAGCATTTTTTACTGTAATGTAGCTCAAAAATATGTTGAGAACAATGGGTGCTTGTTAGTACACTTTGTACATGCTTAGTGTGAAACTGCAGATTTTCAGTTGAATGCCTGGCTTCAACTGAAAATATTTGTTTTTTACTATTAGCCATTCATCAAAGCAGAAGAATAGTTACATAAATATTTTTTGGATTTAGAACAGAAGGGGAGTTGTGTAATCATCCCAGAAATTCATATGCACCAGGACATATTGAAAACAGCCATGTTGATTCAGGGACGCTGTAACTCACGGTGTCAGGGAATCATCTCATTCTGATTCCTCTGGTGACCATAAATGTCTGTATCAAATGGTAATTCATCTAATAGCTGTTGAACAATTTCAGTCTGGACCAAAGTGTTGGACAGACTGACTGACTGACTGATTGACTAACTGACTGACTGACTGACTGACACTGACAGAGGCATGGGTAAAAAAAATTCTCTCACAATAAAATGTTCAATTTCCCTGAAGGAGTCATCCCAAAGGGATCAATAAATGAAGTCTAAGTCTAAGTCTCTGACTAGTTTTATGTTTTATTTTAACTGTCAAAAAAAATAAATGTATAACCTCAGTACTACTTCACTTGAAGTCCAAATAAAGTTTCATACATCATTTCATGTACCGTTTACTGATTTTAGAGCACATGTTAAAACTTGTGAGAAACACACCTTGTCAGACTGCGCCTGTGCAGATATTTACTGGGATGTTTTTTTACTTCCAAGAACAATAGAAGTTTGGTTGAACCAGTTAGACATGTGTACAGTCTTAATGTGTTTTTCTGTTTTTTCTTTTCATCTTTTTCCCCTCAGAGCCAAGAAGAAGACCAAGCCCTTGAACCTTAAGATCCACAGCAGTGTGGGCAGCTGTGAGAATCTGCCCACGCAGCGCTCACCCCTCCACACTGAACGATCTCTGCGATCCTTCTTCTTCCCATCCTTCATCCCCTCCACACCACCTGTTCATGCTGAAACACCCTCTGCAAGTAAATGAACAGTACTTTCTCACATCAGCTTTGGATTTTTCTTAAATGCCTTTGATATTATCTCTGTCATACTCTAATCCCTGACACCTGCCGGTTTTGTTGTCAGTAAATGTCTCATATCAAGTACAACCTGCAGTTGAAAACCGATTGAGTTGAATTTTAATGCAAAATAAGTCTCTTTTTTTAACATTAATAATAATCGTTTTTATTTTTTAGTTTTAGTTTTTAGTTTTTTTTTTAGGAGTTTTAACTTGTGGAAGGAAGGCACGGTAGTGCAGTGGTTAGCACTGTCCCCTCATAGCAAGAGGGTTCCAGGTTCGAATCCCGGTCTGGGCCCTTCTATGTGGAGTTTGCATGTTCTCCCTGTGCCTGCGTGGGTTTTCTCCGGGTACTCCGGCTTCCTCCCACAATACCAAAAACATGCACATTAGGTTAATTGGCTACTCTAAATTGCCCCTAGGTGTGAGTGAGAGAGTGTGTGGTTGTCTCTCTTTGTGTGAGGAAAGTGTGTTGGCCCTGCGATTGACTGGCCAGTCCAGGGTGAACCCCGCCTCTCGCCCGTAGTCGGCTGGGATAGGCTCCAGCTCCCCCGCGACCCTGACGGATAAGCGGTATAGAAAATGGATGGATGGATAACTTGTGGAATTCATGTTAGTATTTTTCTCGTCCTTGCCCTCGTCCTAAAAACAGCTTTGCAAGAGTTGTCTTCCACTTTCTAGTGTCTTAAACCTTCTGCCTTGATACTTTACCAAAGAGCACCAGAAAGTACAAAATCAGCTCTCACATCTATAATCGTTCTTAATACCTTAATTTGTTTTGTTAAAATATACTTAAGTACAACCCTGTTGGAAAGTGCAACAAATGAGCAATCAGGCTGTGCCATAATGGCCAGAGGTGGTGGCAGCCTTATTGGCTGATGCATTATGGGCAAACTGCGGAAGCCATTAGACTGAGGAGGAAGAGATGGGGAGTAATTGAGGTTCTGTCAAGGAAAGGGGTGAGGAATGGTGTCACTTAGTGCTGTGAAGAGTTGTAGACCTTGGCTGACACATATGTGGGGCACAGCAGTGCATATTTGCTGGTAGAAGCAAGACGTGGAATAATCACAGTAGAGCCAGACCAATATAGCGGTTGACTGTTTGTTGTTATGTTGGCCATCAGTCCGAAAATCCAGTACTGAGCAGATTCTCCATGTGAGGACAGGCAGATAAACTGAAATTGGAATGACAACACAGCTGCAGACATATGAGCACCTATTGTCTCATTTGCTACTTCATACATGTGTGTGAAGAAGAGCAGTGTAGTCATACATTTGCAATGTATGGTCCAAACCATAAGTGTTTCAGGCACTTTCTAATAAGAAATACAAACAAGTTATAATTAATGTCTTTATATAATACTAAACATAATCTATCTTAATAAATCATTTACTAATTCTTCATAGGTCAATAAGCCAATAATAAGAACAAATACCTGTCTCAAAACATTTGGACAAAAAATAATTTATTAACAAATGATTTATTTCAAAAAGTATCTACATGTCAGTCACTGACCTTTGTTACATAGTGGAATGCATCACTTTGTCATGTTAAAATGTGGACATTAGGTATCATTACCATAGTACCTCCTGGTAGAAACTGAAAGTATCTAAAATTGAATGCTAAATGAATAAAGACATTTTGATATAATATTTGATTGCAAAACTGTAAATAACGATTACAGGCCTCCAGTCATTTACAATGAATGACTTAATTTCCCTCAGGATCAATTATCTATCTATCTATCTGAAGCCATCCCCCACCTGTATGTGTGTGGGCATGCATACTAACAACTCACTGGGCTGAAGCGTTAAAGTTAGCAGCATCTGCTCCGGGCAGCAGAGATTGTACTTCTTCCAACTCCTAAAAACTCTGCATCCACATAAGAAGTACACACTGCTTTTTTTATCCTGCTGTACTAAAAAGCATTATTAGACACAGTGGGTATCACAGTTTGGTTTGGTAACCTGCCTGTATACCTGAAATTCAAGGTAAGCTGTGCACTGTGAATAGCTCCAAAGGCTGAATGAGTCCTACCACTCCAAACACACCTTAAGGCTTTCTGGGAGGAGCTGTTTGGCATTTTCGCTCATTTCATCACTTACTTCTCAATTTCATATGAGCTTCTGCCACAGGCGTATCTTCCTAAATACAGGTTATACCGCTAAGAACATTGTTTGCACTATTCTCAATTACAGCAAATGCTTTAGGCAACATGCAAGTCATATCTGTTTGAGTATCAGCTTACCTACTTTTTTCCTTTCGTTTTTTCTTATGTTGTTTGTTTTAATAACAGCAGCACTGACTTTAAAAGAAATCTACCCAGAAGAGAAAATAAGGTTCATCTCAGTTTTTCTCTATTGACTTTACTGCATGTTTTCAAGTGGTGAAATTACTGCCTTTATGGTTACAGTACCAACATTTAACTTCACAAACTACACAAGTGGTGATCTTTCAACCCCTTGAGGCTGAAGGTTTTAGCTTTCTGCAGATACACTATCACACCTTCCACTCTTTCATTCACAATTTTATTTTTAGATTTTTCCTTAATTATTAGCACCACTTTTTGATGTTGTTATGTAGGTGCTGTGTTTATGACAAAATACTGTTAATAATATAAAAACAGAAGAGAGAAAATTGGTAAGCCAGTTTTCATTGAGCTCACTTGTGCATCACTGAGTGAAGGTAACATGAAACATTTTCTTTTCCTGTGGGACGTCTCAGCTGCCCCACAGCTCTCCAGTCCTCATTTTAGGAATGACATGTGTGTATTTGTGTGTTATCACACACACACACACACACACACACACACACATGTGCGGGAAACCAGCCTAAACATCACTGTTTTTTCAAGTATGGTGTCACTGCCATCTCATACGTCACTGCCAAATGTATCATGCAGCTTTCTGGTCGTCTGACCCATAAGATCAAACCCTTTTGGCTCAGGATGAGTCAGTGCCCAGTCAAACCTGAAATGTCTGAGTCTTGAGTTTGTTTGGTTTTCCACTTAGAAATACTGTTTGTCACAGTCTAGTTGTGACACACTTATATTATATAAAAGAATCACACTAGTCTGTCTTTGGTACATTGACAGGTTCTGATCTGTGCTGGTGTTCACTCCGTTTAAAAGGATGAATCTGGCCAACAGTTAGCAGCTGCGGTAGCAGCTGAGTTTTTGGGGACCGTGATGTGGTAAGGCTAAGGTTAATGTTAGGGAATGACCTTGGTCACGGTTAAAAGAAAAATCTGTGTGTGCTAAAGTTTACATTGCAAATGTCTTGTTAGCTAGGAGTGGGACAAAATTGCAAAATATTGTGATATATCCACTTGGAGGAAGTTGTCAATACACTGCTGCCAAGCACTGATCGTTCAGAATCAATTCAGTTTCTTTGACTTGCAGCTACCAGAGCGCTACCCTCCCACTGACCGTGGTTAATGTTAGAAGCACATTCATCTATAAACATTTCTGTATGGTAACTGTGCAAACATTAGCGGTTCAGCACGGAGTCTCTTTGTGTCAGTACTTACCAGTGGCCCTGGTGTTTATCATGTTAATGTTATTATTGTCACTTGTCAGCCCTGAATATCTTGGAAAGCTCCGAATATAGCACCATTAGCTATCATGTGTTGCACTAAGTTGCACATGGAAGAAATAAATCTTTGAGTTACAAGTACGGCGGCTTCTCTCACTTTTCTCTTATTACCAATGCAGCCAGCAGCTCAGGCAC
Source organism: Scatophagus argus (assembly GCF_020382885.2). Taxonomy (NCBI): domain Eukaryota; kingdom Metazoa; phylum Chordata; class Actinopteri; family Scatophagidae; genus Scatophagus; species Scatophagus argus. Next base: position 16,902,898 of record NC_058496.1, on the reverse strand, counting down.
AAACTGAGACTATAGTTATCAGTGATGTGGTATTTGGACTTGGTGGCATTTTTTTTCTTTTTATTTTAAATAAACACTGAACATTGTCTGACTGCCAGGTTCTTTGAAATAAGCTTTTCTTTCTTCTTCAGTTACAAGTATGCTATATCATAAAATATATTTCGATAATCTAGTGTATCAGAGATTGCATTTGTTCTGAATATTGTGATATTATAGTATTGTGAGTTTATCTATGATTCCCACCCCTATTTTTTAGTTGGCCACTATAATGTTCATTGTCTGCAAATGCATGGAGATGGGATATTGCAGTGGTACATCCGCTGTCATGTTCATTATCTTGCGACTCTTGTTTATAGACATTTAAAAAAATTATTTAACTTTTTACAAGCAAGGTGCTTTTTTTTAAGACTCGTGGTCAAGCTGAATAGTAAATGCTCAGTTTTCAGTGTTGTTGCTCTTGCTCCAGGTGTTATGATAAGTCAGTGTTTGTGCCAATCTGAAATGTTATGGTGGCCACAGAGGGACATTTTCCATGGACAGCTCACCTCCAGCACCCCAGGCTGTTTGAGCTCATGCAGTCGAAGCAGAGTCGAGCAGATGCCCCCCCTAGATGCAGGTCCAGGACCGACCCTGGGACTTGACCAACACACACACACACACACGCACACACACACGCATTTACTGCAAAACTGCAGTAAAGGCATGTTTGAGACTAAAGACTAGTTAATTATTTCTGAATGGCTTGTCCAACTGGGGACAAGTTGTGTCCCCAATTGGGAAATGGCTGATTTATAGATCAGTGGTTAAGGTTAGGGTTGGGCAAGCAGTGTTTGTGAATATTGTTAGGGTAAGTCTCCAGGAAATTAATGTAAATCTATGTAATGTTCTCAAGAGTGACCCCAGCTGACATTTATGTGTGTGTGTGTGTGTGTGTGTGTGTGTGTGTGTGTGTGTGTGTGTGAGAGAGAGAGAGGGAGACTGAGAGAAAGACAGTGTGGGAGTCTGTGACTGTGTGTTTGTGGATATAAATGGCTTAAATGTTCCTCATACACTTAGTGCACAACTCACTGTTTATTTCCACCTGTTTTAATGACGTCACCCACTCACCCTAACCTCACATAGAAGCCTTGCAGTTGCGTCACAGATCTCCTAGCAACCAAATGTGGCTCCACAATGGAGGTCCCTTTGAGAACTGGCAAATAAAAATGCCTACGAATAACAGCTAAATTTATAACAGGATTGAGGAAAAAGATACCTGAGGTTAAAAGTTGAGTTAGGCGTGGATTCTGTGTTTCAGTAAAGACAACTCAACTTTTGACCTTTTGTTCTAGTTTTTTTCACTGGCTACAAAATAACAAAGCTCACTACATCGCATATTTATAATGTCTTTTTCACTTTTAGGCAGTGTATAGTGCGAACAAATGACCAAAATGCAACTAAAAAAAACTACTACAACCAAAAAAAACAAAATTTTCAGCTATTTTTTAGCTATGTCCCAGAAAAGGGCATCTTTACTTCCATATTGTGATGTATTTATGTTTTTCTCTTGAACAGTTTTGTGTAATAGTAGGAGTAGTTTTCCGGGCAGTGTATGTTTTGCAAGCGGGACTCAATTTTTCTGTCTCAGAGCACTAGCATCAAGCTCTCCTCTCACTCCAACTAATGAAACCCTGCAGAGGAGGTCATAAACACCCATCAATAAAGAGGTGGTCTTGTCAATAGTTACTATGTTGGTTACAAGGAAAGGAGTGCAGGCTATAGAAGCAGTGTCACAGGTCAACACGTGTTGCCTCTGTGGCTACATTGAAAAGTTGTTTTTTGTGCAAAAGATCCCTCTGGGAATTTTGCAAGCTCTGCTATCAGGGACAATAAATTCAGTTAATGTAAACAAATTGTTTTAAAAGCCAACTATCCAGCAGATTAGTGTCACAACATTCATCCTGCTACTTAAGCTATATTTCAGCTGGCTGTGTGCTGTAGAAAAAAACACTGTTTGGTTATGATGAATGCCACATGGCTTGTTTATGCTGCGCTATCAGAACCATTAAAAGATCCTTTCACTCCTTGTTTGGGATTTTTACAATTTTAAACAAAATACAGGGCATTCCAGCTCTAATAAGACAGTAAATTTGTGTGTACTTAAACAATTAGCCATTTGTTATCATTGTTATCCGAGACCCTTGATGTGTTATGTAAGATTCCATAGCGTTACACCCACTTTACCCCCAGAACCTGCTCTGCCTGTGTTTGGTTTACTGGCCTATGTGCCCTGAGCCATTTGAGTTCTCCAACTGAGGAAGTCACTACGGAGCCATAAGGCCTGCAGGCATCATCTGTTCTCCCTTCCCTCCTCGCTCTGTTCTCAATGGCACACTTTAGGCTGTGCAGTCTTAACGGATTTCCACTATCTGTACAGCAGTGCAAAGATACTTGTTTCATCCAAGATAATTGCTATTTTTCCAACACTATGATTGCTATTGTCAGTTTATCACTGGGATTCTGTGTGTGTGTGTGTGTGTGTGTGTGTGTGTGTGTGTGTGTGTGTTTGTGTGTTATTCGTAAATGTGTGTGTATCAGCTTGTCAAAGATGACACGCACAATATTCTGCAAAAAGGCTGATTGGCGTGTAGCTGTTGCCATAGCAACTGAACAACCTGGCTTTGTCTCTTGTTCATTGGAGGAGTTTTTTTTCTCACACTCAGAGAGAGAAAAAAACACCCTCTTGTCTATTTCCCTTTCTCTTAGTTCTTTTCTTGCTGTCGCTCCAATCTAATGCTTGTTCAGTCGTGTACTTTTAACCTTTTGGAATATCTCATTAAACCCATGGATGAGAAATATGAAGATGGTGAGCAACAGCCTGTAACATATCGCTCATATAACACTCATGTGCTATAATGCAGCACATTGTGCAGCAAACGCCCACACAGGTTTTTACAGTCCTGTTCACTTCTTCTGCTGCTCTGCACAGTCCACTGTATATACCATAATGTCAGAGACTTATCTCGTTAAACGGGCTTTTTATTGACATATTGCGTTCTAGTGTTGTTTTGTGCTGAATGTTTGTGGTATTTCCCACATTAAGCCATTGATTATGTCTTGATGATATGCATTCAACTCCTTGATTGAAGCTCTTTTATCTCAACCACCAAAGAGCTGTGCAGAGTTGTAGGACCTTGATGATTCTGATAACAACAAAAGTAGGTATACGATGAGAATAATTAGAATTTGTGTGCCTTTTTTTCCCAGAGTTTGTATGTATCAAGCCTTGTTTTAATTGTCACATGCTCTACTCTTTTCTTTTTCCCCGCTGTAAAAATTTCTCCTCCTTGGGGAATAGCAGCACTCAGCGCTCAGTCAATCACTTGGAGCGGCATCTCAGTCTAACGTCAAATAAACTATATTTGGCTCCAGATAGGCTCCTAGACTCAAGTAGTCTTTTTATCTCTGCATGCATACACATACCCCACCCCACTCTGTTTAACCCACACACAAACAGAAACATAAATTGCCTCATTTTTCAGTGTAGTTACATTTCTCTCTTTAAAATGTGCTATATTATGCAAGAACTGGCCACCTGTCGAAATCATACTCCAAAACTGGGAAAGCATATCACAATGAAAGGTAGGGCATCCACCCCTATTGTCAGAAACAAGTGAATGCTAAAGTCTGTAGCCAGTGCTAGCATTAACAATTTTATACTTACCAGCCTAGAAGAAATATTGCAAGTTCAGCATCAAAACTTCATCCTCTTGCTTGCACTTTAGCCACTGTTGTGTTTACTGTTCCATTCAACACTGGTAGACAGTACAGAAGTCCGTTTATTCACTGTACATACAGTAAGTTCAATTTTGAGGTACTTGTATTTTAGAGGCATATATTGTATACAGAGGTACGCATTATATATTTACTCCACATTTATTTGACAGCCTTAGTTGCAAGTTACTTTGTAGATTTAGTTTAATAACACAAATATAGTTAACAAATGAATTCTAATGTAAAAATATAAATTAAAATAAAACTTTATTGATGCCAGTGGGAAAATTGACAAACTACACCAGAAGATGAACTAAATAAAGATCTGCACAGATCAAGTTCCTGTCCATGCACCCGTTTGATGCAACTGCAAGTAGTGCTCAGATTATGACCTGTACTGCAGCCAACCACAAGGGGGGCAAGCAAGATGTTTTGGATTTATTTCTGGGGAGCTCTCATGTCATCTGTTTTTATATACAGTCAGTGATTCATTATTGCCTTATGTGGTATAAAGTGGTATAACAAGAGAGGACAGTCCTGGGCTAACCAGTTAGCATGCTAACTTCAGTAAATATCTCTGCAACACAATACGCAAAACTTGACATAAAGTGAAAACTGTTATCTCTTCACTTTCTGTTGAACTAAAACTTCACTTTCAGTTTCATTGTGTTTTAAACTAAAATTCTTACATGTACCTGATTTGCACAACACAAATACATGCACACACACACACTCAACCCATGGCCTACCGTGTGTTGTGCAAGCAGCCAATAGAAGAGGGGAAAGGAAGGTCTCAGCTTAATTAGGCTGAGACCAATCAGAGAAGATGGAAGAGGACGCTGTTGTCTGGCGCCTTGGGGTTTCTCTACCCCTGCAGGTTCATCTGTCACAAACACACACACACACACACACACACACACACACACACACACAATGCACACCCTTGTCTGGTTTTGTATGTTATTTTTGCATGCCCCCAAATTTCCAGGGTTTTGTGTTGTTTATAATAATGCTTATGTGTGTGTGTGTGTGTGTGTGTGTGTGTGTGTGTGTGTGTGTGTTTGTGTGTGTGTGAACAGGGGTGTGGCTTAAGTCACTTGAATTCACATTTCTGCCTCATGTTTTTACGCTGTTTTTCTAAAGGGCATGCATTTGAACTTCATGTTTACATGTTCTCAGGTGGCCAGGTAATGGGAATTTTTTATTTGATTATAATTATATATCGATCTATAAAACCTGTCTATACTAGTGCAGTGTGATTTCAACTCCTTGAGCAGCTGGTCAGTGGTAAAACCACTCTACAGTGGTTGTGTCATTGTTTTTCGATGGAAAGAGCAGTTGCCCCCAACCAGGTGAAGCATTACCCTTGATGTGGCAAAACTGTGACGTTGGTTGCTGTTGACACTTAACTGGTTTATTTGTTTAAAGTGCAGCCAAATGTTTTACTCAAAAGATGCTTGTTTGGTGAAAAGATCGTTGTCAGCATTGACAGTGGGGATAATTGTGTTTCCACCTGTAATATGAAGTGCAAGGAGTAGGCCAATGTGTTTGCATAGGTAGTAACTTACTTTGTGGGGACAAAAGTTTGTTTACACCATTGTACATGGGGGCTCACCTTCCTTATGGGGACAAAATGCAAGTCCAGATAAGGTAAATTATTAAATTTTAGGGTGAAGACCTGGTTTAAGGTTAGGTTTGTGTTGTGTGTGTGTGTGTGTGTGTGTGTGTGTGTGTGTGTGTGTGTGTATGAGTGAATACGTTTTCCTGAATACTTCCTGACATAAATCGACCCTCTCCCAGTTGTTTGAAGGATGGTAGGATCATCAGAGATTGTCGTGGAAGATAGACAGCGACATCAACAGCATGCATCCATGATGATAAATAACCCTGACCACTCCACTGACAAGTCCAATCATCTGCCAGTCGCCAACAAGGCCAACAAGAAGCAGATGATGTCAGTTTCCCGTCTCTATTGAGTTATCAGGTTGATTGAGTGTAATTGAGCGATACATCGGAGTGCAGGGAGAAGACACCAAGCCTCTAGAGAGAGTGGAGGAGGTGGACAGAGGAAGGGTGTTTCAGGAACCAGGAAATGCTATATGGCAACAGGGCCATGAGATTAGCACAGTCAACGACTTGTAGCTTCATATTCAATTAATAGGACTAATTGTTCACTAGTTCTTCAGTCCAGACAGTCGTTGACATCATTGTTAAAAAGTGAGAGAGAAACCAAGTGTAAATTACAGAAAGTACATAAACATAATTAGAGGATGGGGTTCTCTGTAACCCCTCCCTATAAAGAAAACATCTTTAATGAGCGAGGCGCACTCATTGTCCATTTTATTTGGTTGCAACATAATGTAGTCCGATATAAAAACTCTGTTATGGACTTGATTGTTATGAAATGTATAGATTTTGTTTTTTGTTGATGCTGTCAGAGATAATCCTATTTTATATTAATTATTGGGGTTTGAAGTGGGTTGCTTTGGAATAAAATTTCAGAACAACTTCAGAAAATGTAACTATACCAATAGTGTATTTACAGAAGCATGGTTCCAGGATGAGTGCCACAATCACAAACTTGTTAAAAAAAAGAACCATCTTCATTTCCAACTTTGGATTGTGTTTGGAACTCCTTCTTTGGACTTGGATTTGCCAGTTTGGAAACTTCAAAACTCCAATCCACAGGTTTTCATAACTGTGTTCTAGGAGAAATACTGACACCTCAACAATGAATTTGAATGTCTTTTCTGTTTCCTTTCAAATAAAATTACATAATGGAGAGTCTGTGAATATGAAAATTGCCAAAAATGTTCTCCATTTCATAGACGATTCGCTGAACCTCTCATGGAGCTCAATCTCAATGCATGCCTCAGCCCACAGTTTCATTTTCAAGGCATTAGGAGTTTGATGCATTGAGGAAAGAATGTCTAGACCAGCTATTTTGGTTGGTGTTTCTCTCTTTATCCTCACAATTCCTCAAATTATTGTTCAAATCCTCTACGTACCCACACGCAAAATTTATCAAGTCTCTGCTCCTCTGCTCTTTCTGAAATTCATAATATTCATGAATAACTCTACGAAAAGGTCCTTGAAAAATTACTCAATAATTATTTTACTGCATCTATCTAGGCTTTCCTCGTCTCTTCAGTTTTATTTGATCAGTTTGACAATTGGGACTGACAGCCTGGATGTAGCAAAAAAGGAAAGATTATTCTGTGTGTGTGTGTGTGTGTGTGTGTGTGTGTGTGTGTGTGCGTGTGTGTGTTATGCTTGTGGAAAGCACAGTGTGTGCTTACTTATTCTTTTAAAAAAATAAAACTGTTTATTCTTCAAATATGAACCATACATATATAATATGTAATAAACATATAACGTCAACAGGAAAGCGCAGCAGTTTTACACATCAGAGTCTGTTAACAGAGCTGGAAGATTATCACTGTAAATCTGAACAGAACAGGAACTGAGTCTGAGTCTGCCTTTTATAAATTATTGTATTAATAAAGTTTGGCTGAAGCCTACAAGTTTGAAAATGTAAAAAGTGTGGGGTGCAGAGAAGTGAGATTGCCAAACCACTGTAGCTCCCTCTTTATCTTTGACTGATCTTTTAGAAGTGTAGTGCTAAATCAATGGAGTGCATACAAATATAATGAGAGCTTTTTGAATTCCATGTTTTGCTTAGGTTGACCTGATTTATTCATTTCTAAGTTGTTTTAGATATAGCAAATTATAGCTGAATAAAAAGGGCTGTAATGTGTGGGGTTTCTGCAGAAACTGAAATAAGCACACTGGCCTATGACTGTCAGAATTTTTCAGCATGGCTATTTGTTACAGCACGCTATTATCTCACTGCATATCTACCACGTCCAGCTGCATTCACAGGCAGCTCTGTGTAGGCTGCCATTGTCACCTGGTATTTTGAGGTGGCACATCAATGTATGCACTAATGCACTAATGGACCAAAGCGAATGGTTTTTGTTGTGGAAACCTTTTGAAGCGAGAGTGCCTCACAATGGAATACAGGTAGCATCAAAGTAGCCTGATCATACACAAATTCTTCACCTAAACATGCAGACAATTCAAACAGGACCTTGACAATCTGATTCTGAGAGAATGTACAAGAAGTAATCTTTTTAATTGTATACCTCATATATATTTTTGTTGGCTTATGCAAATGCTTTGGAAGCTGGCTTGTCTTGGAAATGCACTCCTTTTCCTTTGTCAGCATTTAATATTTAAGGAAGTGTAACTGCACACCCACATTCTGCCACATCCTTCCTCCATGTCCCTCCCATGATATTGAAAAACCGCAGCTGGTAGTTGTAGCTAACTAGCCACAAGCCACTAGCAGTTGTCAGACTCTCCATCTTCACACTGGAAACTCAGAGAGTACAATGGAGCTTTGGCAGTCCGGTTGGTACTTTTACACTGCTGGTCAGTTTCTGTGTGGTATGTGTGTTGTAGCTGAACTAGCAGTTTAGAGAGAGTGAGAGACTCTCAGGTGAATGTGTGTCTGTATGGCAATATCAGTATTTAGCCATATAACCCAGATGATCATCATAAAGAGAAAGAGTCTGCAGTTAGTTGCTGCAGTCTGGTGGTGCTTCTATAGCCATCAAAAACACAAGTCTTCATCCTGCTAAGTAGAGTAGAGTTAGCAAAAAAAAATAGCTTAAACACCTCTGAACAGTAAATCTCAATCAGCATGTATTTGAAATTGAGTCTCACAGAATAGCACTCAAAACAGAATCTGAGGGATGTGGGCCCCCTAACTCTGATTAGAGTGTTATTTAAATTGCATGACATGGATAAGCCCCAAACTGTTGGCTCTATGTTTTATTGGCCTTGTAAGGTTTGAAACGGCAACATCTATCTAATTAGGACAACATCTCGTTTACAATGATGAGCTGACAGTGAGTCATGACAAACCGTGTGCATGATGTACAAACAGTTGATTAAGTCTGACGCCAAAATGTCAGTTCGTTGCAACAAAATCAGTCCATTCCCTGAAATGCCATATGTGCTAAACTGACTGTTTAACGCAAGACATTTATTCAATTCTGAGAGGCATTCTGTCAGGATTACCATTTAACTGAAAACATTTAAAAAAAAAAAAAAACATAACAGGCTCATGTCTCTTCCTCTCCAGACACTCTCTCAGTGCCTCGCTGGTCCCCACAGATTCCCCGAAGAGATCTGGGAAACTCAATAAAACACAGGTAGGCCTGAAGGAAAGTGCATGGGTGAGTGCATGTGAGTTCACCTGTGTACACACCCTCATCTGTGATAGAATGCCAGTCCAATTAGTAAAAGGCCTCTTGCATAACTCATCTCAGTTCTCTTTCTCTCTTTGTCTGCCTTTCTCTCTCACCTGGCCTGACTCCAAACGTCAGTGATCTAAAACAGTAAAACAATACCGGATTAGTTGTGGGATCTCGCAACCTCCAGAATGTGGGTGTTTTGTCTGCTGAAAGTCAGCGAGGTGGAGAGAGAAGCTGTAAGCCAAACTGAGTGTAGTGTAATTTATAGGGCCATTATTTGAAGATTAGGGCTTGTTTTAAAAGAAATGCTATTATTCCATCCAACAATCTACTTGATGTGCCAATTTGCATATTTCTAACATGTGCTCTTGATCGCATTGTTGCCCTGTTAAGATAAGTGCATTTGCGTAGCTGGTACACAATACACCACTTTGGCTTTAGAGCCTCTGCTGCGCTGAAAGAACATTTCTTTATGCAGAATCTACCTTTAGTGTCACATCACCGTTCACATTTGAAGCAGAGACCCTAAAAGATCTGTCAGGGGTTGGATTGAGTTGTGCCTTTCAAGTGAGGCAAAGGAGGAGCCTAATACAGAGATTTGGACTCTGTCAAACTACATTAGTCACCTGCCATTAGCCAGCCAGAGGCACTTCTGGCACCCAGGCATCACATCAGTAAATACAGCAAATAGTCGTATACGTGCTTGAACCTCTCAGTCAGTCTGTGTATGGAATTGGTTGCAACTGTGAAGCACGTTGTGGATTTGTTTGTTTCAGAAGAGGCGCAGGCCCCCAAGCTCCCATCCTTGGACTGCATGTTTTATTGATGTAAACCCTGCTGCAGAACAGCGGCGTAAGGTGTTCATTCGCACAGGGTTACTGAAAGATGAAAATGAAATAGCCCCAAATTAAATCAGCGATTCACAGAAGTAGCTTTTTCAGGCATTTATTATCCTAGCAGAAAAGTTAGATGGTGGATGTGAGACCCTCTTTCAGTCAGAATAAGTGAATATAATGAATGTTATAAAAGGTCAGAAGCACTGTTCTTATCGTAATCCAAAGCTCTTACATCTCATGGATAGTAGATGTGCAACAAACTGAAACTGATATCATGTTGTTGTTTTTTTTTAAATGTTTTTCATTTTCTCACTCCCTCTTCTTTGCCTGCAGGTTTTCCACAAAGTACTGGATGTCTCAGACATGCATAGTATGTGGAAAGGGAATGTTGTTTGGACTAAAATGTAAAAACTGCAAGTAGGTGTCTCAACTGGTCTTTGCCTTAAGCACCATTTATTACAGCAGTGGTGATTTGTGTCTCATCAGTCACACTCACTGACAATCCTGTCATTATTTTATGAAATTAGTGTGTCATCTTGCTTGTTTTTTGTTTGTATTTCTTTTTTTTTATTGTTTTTCTGGGTGACATGAACCCTTTTGTTTTTATCCCACTTGAATAAATTAGCAATTAGCTTTGCTTGTCTGTTTTTGTACATATTAATACTCCCACTTTGCATGGATTTCATCATTGTGTAAACAAACTAAAATAATAACAACAACAAAACAAACACTTAGCAAATTCTCTGTCTTTCGTTTGCATTCAGGCTGAAGTGCCACAACAAATGCACCAAAGAAGCCCCACCTTGCCATTTACTGATCATACAGCGAGGCGGACGAGAATCCCTCAAAGGTATTTTTTGGTAATGTAACTTTGCGTTCATGAACCAGGAATCATATTACACTTATTATGAATTAAGTTAACTGAATCTACTTGGAAATGGGATTAATTGTCTTTAGTTTTTGTAGAATGATGGATATTTCCTTTGCATAAGAACAGTATGTGTCCAGTGTTGATGACTGCAGTTTGAAATTCAGTCATTACATTACAGTTCCTAACATAATAGTCGACATTTTGGGATTCAGCTTGTTGTCAGTCTTACCAGGAGTTTGATATATGGTTTGTTCAGACAGAAATCAAAGTGACTTTTCAGCTTGGGTCATTCTGTTTTTTACACAAATTTTATGGCTGGACTTTTTATGCAGTCTGTCTTAATTCCCCTCGAACAGCCAGTGTACAGACCTTAGCTGTAAGCTTGCTAAAAGCCCCAGTTGTTGTGGATGAGAATGTGCTTGTGTGTGTCCTTTAAATTCAGTCTATTTTTCAGAGTCAAAGCTGACTGAATGATATTTCAGTGTTGCTTGAACAGAGATGGATGGAAAAGTATTCACATCTCAGCGTCCACAATTTCCACTCGCGTCATAGCATCACACCAGAAAGAATTCCGCCTGCGAGTCATATTTGCATTGTGCCTACTGCAGTGTCATTTGATGCAGGAATGAATGCTGATTGTATCCTTTCCCACTGGTGGCAAAAGCAAGATGTTTTTTTGCCCCGTGTGAAAAAATAGTGACATAGATAAGTAAAGGATGGACTACTGATGAGGCATTTCAGGCAGTTCAAGAAGAACTTTCAAATAACTTGCCTAACACTGGTCATTTTTAAGGTCACATGAAGGTCGTATGCTATCTCTACCAACCCAAAGAGAACCAAATAGGCAATAATTAAAAAACAAGTTGTGTTTGTGTGGATATTAGGACCAGGATAAAACCCTGCTGTACTTTACCCTCATGAATATTTGAGTGTGCCTGAGTCCTTAGAGCCACTGAAAAGTGAGAAAGTGAAAGAGTCTGTGCTGGTTTAGGCAGATAGAAGGTTATCTGCTGATTAATTAAGCCACTTAGGTTTGGCTAATATGACTGCATCATGCACTGTTTGTACTGGCACAGACAGCACTGGAAAGAATTCCCATTATCTTCTGTCAGAATTTCAGATTCTTTTGTCCTTTCTCTGCCTCCCCTGCCCCCCTTCCCTCCCCCAAATAAGACCACCAAGGAACAACTCAAGGTAAAGAGCACTAATTAGACTTCTTCTACCGTACTTTACTAAGAGAAAGTGACAGTTTTCTTAATGACATAGTTTTCTTAAGGAAACTTTTTTCTTAAAGTGTCTGTATGTGATAACAATTTGATGATGTTCAAGAAAGGGCAGTTTGATCAATTTTCCCATTAGAAGCAGGGCCTGATAAAGAGTTTCTCCTAATTTTCCTCAGACTATTAGACTATACGAGTACTGAGTACTGTTTAATTTTGTTCTCCCACAGTGCCTCATTGTTCTTCTGTGCTTTTTTTTTTTTTTTTTTTTTTTTAATAGTCGCTCGTTTGGTACGGACTGAATCAGTGCCATGTGACATCAACAACCCTCTCAGGTACACAGACCTGCACATCAGTCAGACGCTCCCCAAAACCAACAAAATCAACAAGGTAAGTGTAGAAAATAAACCATGCGCTACAATCAGCGTGTAACCTGTCCTACATATCACATTTCTTCCAATTTTCGGGGGCTGGAACATAGTTATGAGTCATGAAGTCTTTCCCAGGGGATCATGAAACCGTACAAAAATATCTTGAGCAGTATTGATGTTTGCACAGATGGATTTGTTTTCATACACTGAATATTTTGCACCACATCTGACAGTTTCAGAGGAAAAGAAGTTTATCACAAAATTCCCATGGTGGTAACACTGTGATGGAAATTTTGAATGTTAACAAAGTGTGCATGTGTGTGTACATAATACAAAGCACAAATTAATGCATAACTTTCATCTTGTGCTGTAAAAATGATGAAAAAGGATAACCAGATCATGTGGAAATATGTTTGTAAACAGAGATCTTTTCTAATATTTGAGACTTGGTAATCTGCAATATTTGATGTCATAATAGGTTTGGGCTTTTACTATTGTAGAGTCTGAAACTCTTTGACTTTGCCAGCATGTCTGATGTGAGTCACTCTGGCAAATATACAACTGTTTAAAGGATACCAGTGAGATAAATATGTTGATGCAACCAGTTTCTCTGACTTTCTGCTTTAATTTGTCAAATGATTTATCACTTCCAAACCATTTATTCTAACTCTTTTCTTTGGGTGGCTTAAATAAATAGTACAGGACCCTATTAATTAATGCAGCTCAGTTTTAGCTCATTCCTACCAGATTTACATCTTTCAAGACCATTTTTCAAAGCATGTCTTAAATCTCTAGATTGATCTCTCACATCAATGCAGTCATTCATTTCCCCTCGTTTCAGTTTGCTACAAACATTAAGAGTTTATCTTCTCTGAAGAAGAAAATCGATTGAAACTGTGCTGTCTTTATTTTTTTGTCACTTATGCTATCATCACATCAGAGCTACGATAAATTTGAAAGCTCTAACCGTTTGTACGTACGTGTTTGCTAACTGATTGTCTTTCGGATTAAGTTTTAGTAAGACTATGTGCAATTACGTGCCTGTTCTGTTCAGTCTGTATAATCAATCTCAGAGTCCTCAATCAGAACTTTTAAATTATTTGAATTGAATTATTTGTGAGTTATCATTGAAAAGCTGACTGATTTGACTACATTATAAAATTATTATATATAGCCATTATTATAATTAAAACTGAATGAAGTCTAGACAACGATGGGGTTGCAGATCTGAAAACTGAATTTGTAACAAAGACAAATCTATCAGAAGTGGCATCTCCAGCTGAAGTGAAGAGAACAGAAACAGATTACCGAGGAACTTATTGGACTGGAGTTCAGTCTGGAGGTGGCTGTGATGAACATAGAAGATGGCTGTGCAAAAGCAGCTTAAAGAAGAATTGTTTCATATTTTCTCACAGCAAAGAGATGATCAACACTCAAAAATGCTGAGAGTGAGTTTAAGTAGTAGTTCTTTTCTGATTGAGGTTTCGCTAACTTTTTTTTTCTTTGGATGTTTCAGTGATGTGAGTTTCAGTGCTTCCTGTTGGCAGCTGCAGCCCTACACAATGATAACATAATTTTGTCAAAAAAGTGAAGGCAGCATATTGCTCAATGTGATGGATTACCTCTGTCGGGCAAGTTTCAAGTCTCTGCAAGTTGATTTTCATATTGTACTGAAATTAATGAAAAACAAGTGCTGCCTGGAAGGTAGAAAATCAATCTAGAAATTTGGTATGTGGTCTGCTTCAGAGAGAGACCCACCATAAAGTAGAGCGCAATTAACTAAAACTTGATAAATCACCAGTAGTTAAGCTTAAGTGAAGCATCTGTCGACCTATCTCATTTCTGTGTCTTCTCAGGATCACATCCCAGTCCCATACCAGCCAGACTCCAGTAGTAATCCCTCATCCACCACATCCTCCACCCCGTCCTCCCCGGCTCCTCCCCTGCCCAGCAGCGCCACGCCGCCCTCACCACTGCATCCCTCCCCACAGTCTGCACGGCAACAGAAGCAGTTCAACCTGACAGGTATGCAACACTATGTTAAGACTAGATTTTAAGATATATAAATATAGAATGTCTGCATAAAAATGTCTAAAAATGACTGGGGTTTAAAGCCAGAGAATAATTTTATCAAAGAGTCGGAGTGCGAGGAAGAAAGTCCTCAAATGTGACAAAACATAAAACATAATTTGGATAAAACTTTAAAACATTACCTCGTCTGTAAACATCTCTGCCTGAGATCCATCTGATTTTCAGTGACAACTGTCGTTCTTCAACAGTGAAGACAACAACTCCTACACTTTCAGGCTACTTCAATAAGTCATCTTTTTTTTCTTTGTGTCTTTTGTTTTCAAAAAGTTTACAAAAATATGTGTCTTTGTAACCTGTGCAGTGGCAAGCCCATGTGACTTCAGATCAAACATTCCTTTTGTCTCCATCCACAGCCTCCAGTTATTTCAAATACAAACAACAGTTCATCTTCCCAGGTAAGTAATTGATCATTACCCATAATGCACTCCAACCAGACCAGGAAAGGTAAGGCGGAGGAGGGGTCTTTTAGTGTTGGTGATGATTTTCATCTCTTCACCTTGGACTGATTTAAGACTTCACTACACCCATTCATTGCTTGTCTTATCTGGGCCTCCTAATGATTTGGCAGTACCCAGACTCTTTGATTTTGCCTGCACCGTTACCACACAGTCTTTGCTCATTTGGCAAGATATTAGAGCTGAGACAACCTGGAGTGGTGTGAGATGTAATTGAGATCTAGGGAGACTGGGTTTTTTGGAAATGCATAAATATACAGCATGCGGCGAGGTACCCAGGTTCTCATTATTGTCACCACACATACTGCTGTCTGTTTTTCAGCTAAATAACATCATCTGCTTTTATGAGCTGCATAATGACATGGTCAAACGCTACCACTTACTGTTAGTAAAATCAGCCTTAAACCATTATAATATAATTGGAATTAATGTGTCATATTAAATCTGGTGTAAATGATGGCTCTTGTTTGCAAAAGAAAACAGAAAACACCTTTGTAAGCTTACCAGTGCGAATTACTGTATCATTTAAAATGTACTCATTTATCATCTTTGCACAAGATTGGCCCGAATTTTTATGGTACAAAGCAGGAATACCCTGCAGATATGGTCAGTCTGTCCCAGGGTTCACAGACAGATCGCCTGGCTCAGATTCACACTATTGGCCAGTTTTGAGCCTCCAGTCCTCCTGGCTTGCTGGTCTTTGGATTAAATCCATGCAAGTATCCATGCAGGCTCCACACAGAAACAAAGCCATGTACTTCTTGCTCAGAAACGATGGTGCCAGCTACTAATGCACCGTTCCACAAAGGGAATGTTTTTTTTTGTTGTTTTTTTTCTGTGACTCCCACTTTGTGTCACAAATTGTCAGAGTGTGCCAACACAGGCAGCAAGTGTGGCAACAAATCCTCTGATGTCTGTCAGAGGTACATACAACACAACAGCTGACCTTACTCATCAAGAAGAGCAAAGACAATCAAACCTGCCCTTTTAACGTTCTCCAATAATATGACATCCACTATATGCTGTCACCCTTTATGGCGATCAAATTAAATGTTTTTTTTCTGCATGCTTTAAAGATAGATACTGTGAAGGTGCAGCATATCAAATTGCCTTATGTCAACGTGTATCGTATGTCTACTATAGAGCGCCCCCACCAACAGAACAAAATATAAGAAAGTGTGAAAAATAGCATTTTCTTTGCTGCATTTAAACATATTGTTGCTGAATACAAATTAGATGCAGAGTACCCGGTGTGTACCTTTTTCTTACATTGAAAGGACATACTATATTGTGACTTTATTACCTTACAAATGTCAAAAGCTGAAACGCTGCATTTTCAAAAAATCTGGTACTGATAATGTGTGAGAATTCAGTGCTTTCCTTTGCTGCTTTTGATTTGATCATGCCAGAGAAATCTCAATGTCAAGTTAACAAGAAGGATTTACAATGGCCTGTCTCCAATCTTGTCCTATGGGAGTCTCCCGGTATACATGTAAAACTTTATCAGTGTGGTCAAAAAGCACAAAATGGGATGAAGTAAGTTTCAGATTTTTTTTTTTGGCATAACCATGATTAGTACTCAAGATGTGGTGGACAGTGAAGTTTCAGAGAGAAGTGGTGTACCCTGTGGCACTGTGTAAGTCTGCAACACCTATGTGTTTGTACTGGATGCATAACTTTTGATTTATGCTGTACCACTGCAACACTAGAGGGTTATATCTTATGTTGAGGTACATCTATCCTAGCTGATATGTGCCACTTCTGAACAATATTAAAAAAAACAAAACTTTTTAACACAGTGCAGCTTTGTTCTAATTTGGTTTGATATTTTGTGACTGTAATATCTCCAGATGTTGCTCCAGAAGCTCCTCCAAGCAGAGCACCACAGGTCATCCTGCACCCTGTACTGTCTGAACCAGGGTGAGTTGAATCTATCAATCAAGTAATTCAATAAGACCATATGTCTGCCTTTAAAGGAATTAAGAAAGTTCTTCTGATCTTCATCAGAGCCATGTCTCCTCTCAGTTATCCTCCTCTCATCTGCATGCTCCCTCATCTCCTCCTCCATCTTCTCTCTGTGGCTGCTGGTCAGAGGCCAAGTCAAACTTATTGGAGCACAGATATTTGGGTGACAATTTCAATGCGAGGGTCGACATGATGAATAGTCAGAGACTAATGTTAGCATGGCCTTCAGTTCACGCTACAGTTGGGATGCCAACTGGATTTTCAGTGGCTCTTTGAGGAAGCCAGTGGTCACGGGAAAGCAACCGGAAGAGGAGGAGTGATGAGATGCCTTTCGACCCAGATGTTAATTAGATTAGGATCTCAATCTATCACAAGAAACAGGGCAAGAGAAACTCCATCTACAGGCGGATGGTCAATTTTGATGAAATATGAACCCTATCTATAGATTGAAATGGTTTAATCAATAGCAAATAATGCCATTCTTAATTTCATTTTTGAAATATCAACACGGTCTTGAAAAAGGTCCCAGACAGAGAGGCAAATGGTTTAAGTTCTTGAATTAAGCTATAGGGCATGGGGCTGCATATGTTAGCAATATATTTTTCAAAAAAATATTCATTTGATGTTTTCATGCCACATTCTGCTAGCAGCTGCCGGCTTTGAGATACAGAATGGTAAGTAACTTCTGGAAATGATAAAAATGAGAAGAAAATACAAGAACTCAAATAATGCCATGCATGCATCACAGCGTGCTCCATATGTGTGAATAGAATGGAATTGCATAAGGTGTAGAGCTGCATTCATTACCATAATCATTATGATGAGACGCAAAGATTATTTTTGTATGTTCAGATTACATTCAGCCATTTAGCTTTAAAGCCTTACCGCCAGTTTTGCGCAAGGATGCAGGATTTTTTTTTTTTTTAAGCAGCAAATAACAAAGAGGATCAATTCAAGACAGGCTGGTCTCTACACACACTGGGGCTAATTGTGAATGAGATGCAGCTGTGTAGGCGGTTGATACCAGGAAATTCAGTGAAGATGGAAATTTTGGTCGGGATAAACAGACCATGCTGGTCAACAGGTCCAGATATTTTATCACCTTTTGGTTTCACAAGAGCTGAGAACCCCAGTGTATTTTAAATGAAGGCAGCCACGTGTGGCTTAACATTCAGATTAGATAACGGAGATGTCTCTTGATAGAAAGGGTAAAAACATACATGATCATCTTGAACTCGTGTCTTTGAGTTTTTGCTCATTACTATATCTCAAGATGGACCGTTTCAACATTTTACTACTTCTCACTTTCACAGTCTCTGGTTCTCTGCCTTCTGAATAATGTGAACACATTAGCACAGTTACAAAACCCGTGTTCCTCTGATTTAATTAATGCTATTGTCCCTCCTTTCCCACATCTTTGTATGCTCTTGAGTGGCGGCTGGCAGATTTCTTTTGCCTTAATGGCCTCATCCTGGGATTAATGAGGGCCTGTCTCAGACCCCAACACCCGGCAGGTACCCCTCATTAGAGCACAGATCGAATCACCGGTAGGGCCAGTGGCGCCACAGGAATCACATGCTGTTTTATATGCTGCCTCACCTGTGGTCTTTGCCCATGAGTCCAGGATTGCTTTGCGAACCACTGTTAATGTACCACATAGAGGTTGTGAGAGGTTACACGCTGCTGTTACACAGCCAGTTATGTGAATGGAGGAGAACAGGTTGAAGAGGAGAAGTGGGTTCATTTGTGTTATGTCCTTGGCACCCACGCTGTGGGTGACACTGTATGTGCTGGGGTCAGGAATTAATAGGGGCTCAGGGCGCAAATGCACTTGAAAGTTCATAAAGCAATGGTGAAATTAAAAATTAGGGTCAGAAGATGTCGCAGGTAATTAGACGTGCTCTTTGTTACGTTTATTCCTGTTCACATTTCAATCATTTATCTGCAAAATGGTCTTGATGTGAAATGTGATCTTGCCACCTGTGGACCACTGCAGGTGATTTACGGTATACAGTAAAAACCTCTGGTCCAATAATTTTTTTTCCCAGTGCAGTCTCAGCATGAATATATATATATATATATATATATATAAATTTGTCAAATACATGCACAGAGCAATGACGGTGCAGATTAAGAGACAAAAATGTCAGCTCCACAAAAAACTGTGTCAACAATACACAAGATTAAGACAATTAACAATTGGACACCAAGAAGGGGAAATGTAACTATCATGGTCCGTAATGTCAGTTGCTCATTTCACAGTGGTAGGAATGAAATGTTTGTGATAATTTAACGTAAAGCAACTCTAAAAACAATTTAATAGTCAAAATGGCTCATAGTCATTAAAATGATTATTGATATTGGACCTCAGAATGTCTCTTTTATTTGAGGACTTGGTAAAACAGGACTGAAAAAAGATTACCTGCTCACAAAATGTGGACAGCTGACAACTTCAGCATCCAGCTGTGCAGCTTTGCTACAGTGTGTGAAAATGCTCTGGTGGTGCACAAAAAAACCAAAATCACTGGCAAACAGTTCAGTCCTTCAGAGCTCACAGATTCAAGATTTCAGCTTTTTATTAGGGCAATAAAGAATGAGATGCCATTTAAAAAGCTCGTCAAAGGAGTAAAAATTTGCAGACTCATTAGCTAAATGTGCAAAAGGAGACCTATTTTATTTATGCTGTTTTCTCTTGAATTTAATCCTACAATTATTCTTCTCATTTTTTTAGAAATGAGGGCAACCCTTTACTTCAAATCGAAGTTGAACCTACATCAGATGTGAGTCCCTCTTTAAGCTTTTTCTAAGTATGACCTTTGTGCTACTTTTGAATGTCTGTGAATTTTAATTCATCCTGTTATTGTATTTCTTTGCATTTTTGTCAGTAACGCTAGTGTGAAATTACTCGTGAATACGAATGAAGACAAAATACGGCTCTTGCCATCACTTGTCACAGTCATTTGCGCAGTTCTCTCATTTAGCATAAATTGTCTCAGCTCTCTGAGGAGCCTCCAGGTAAGCATGAAAACAGCAAGAAGGGAAAAATACACAACTTCACTGATCATCATTGCTGTTAATGTAACAATGATATATGCTGAGAGAATGCATTTTCACTCCAGTGGTACATAAAATCAAATCAGACTAAATCAGCCAGTTTTTGCTCGTGGCTGTTTTCCCTTTTTGTAGCTTTCTATTTTTTATTGGTAATGACCTAATCAGCAGTCAGTATTTCACACGGCTTGAGAAAAATTAAGTGCAATTTTTTTAAGGGTTTTTTTCTTTTGCATTTTGGCTCTCTTATAGTCTGGAGAGATAAGACGAAGAGAGAGGACATCACATGCTGATATTGGATGTTATTCTATATAATTATGTGTGGAATATTTTTCACACATTCTGTATGTCAGGGCATGTTTATGATTTAAACAGCACTGAGTACGGATGTCATTGCATATATAGCAACGTTAAAAATTAAATGATATCACAAGGCATTACAGTCAGCAGATAAACAGCTACACAACAATGTTACCTCTGAAACTCCTTTTTAATTTGGAGGACATTTTAGCAGATTGTAATCTTTCAGCATTTGACATCTTGGTTGGATATTTTAACACCACCTCTCTCTGCTGTATGAGAGCATTTTAATCACCTTGCGTTCTTGCAAACTCTAAATTTGTAAAATGCAGGCTTATAGCCACTAAAGAATAATTTTCACTTTTCACAGAATGAGGAAGGCAATGATGAGGACTCCGGGGACGAGTTTGAGGAGATGAATCTCTCGCTGCTGTCGGCTCGCAACTTCCCACGCAAGGCCAGCCAGACCAGCATCTTTCTGCAGGAGTGGGACATCCCATTTGAGCAGCTGGAGATAGGGGAGATGATCGGTAAGGGACGCTTCGGCAAAGTTTTCCACGGGCGCTGGCACGGCGAGGTGGCCATCCGCTTGATCGACATCGAGCGTGACAATGAAGATCAGCTCAAGGCCTTCAAGCGTGAAGTGATGGCCTACCGCAACACTCGCCACGAGAATGTGGTGCTGTTCATGGGGGCCTGCATGAGCCCACCTCATCTTGCTATTATCACCAGGTAAGGATCTCATAGTTACAAGGTTAATGTCTAGAAATACTGGTATACCACCGGTACTCTAAAAAAAAGACCTTACCTTAGTTGACTAAGCAAACTTAGTGTAGACTACAATAATCTTTATGGTGTAGTATCTCCTTTGGCCTTATCAGTTGCATTAACAATGGCATCCATCAGCAAAATGCTCAAAAATCAAGTATTTTAGTACTTTTCTAAGTATACATGCCCTGTTTTCTAGAGTTAATACACTACAAACTGAAATCTATCTATTTAGTTTGGAATGGTTACATATTTTAGTTTTGAAGCGGTGGCTGCACAGTGTATAAAAACCATATCAGAACATGCGAGAGAGAGATTATGAAAAACATGTAATAAAACCTTATCGTGGATTTATTGGTCTTGAGTTGACATCACAGCTCTGAAAACCTGAACTCCTTAGATACCTCTTTTGCCCTCAGAGCCAGTCTTTGTCCCTGGAGACTCATTGTCGACCAGCCACTGATTGCCCCCCCTTTGGGACAATGAGTTTGGAGTGGGTGACAATGAAGCATGCAGAGGTTATGATTACAGGGGGCAGCTACTTTTGTTGAATGGATGAACCACCCACATCTACATTATCACACAGTTCAAGTGAATTCAAATGAATTCTGCCACATAGGGAAAAACTTTATTCCTCAGATAAGTGTCCACATTTCTTGCAGCAAGCATTTTTTCATTTGTAATAAGGAAGACCAGGCTGTGTCATTGTTAAAGCAAATCACTAGGAAAACTCTTGTTCAATTAATTAGCACAGCTAATAACGTTCAAAAGGAAATTGTTCGGATATTTTCCACTCTGCCACTGTCATCAACACAAGCTGTGAACAAAGAAGGATGTCACACGCAAAAGAAAAAAATAAATTACCCCTTTGTTTCTTCTCTGTTCTGTTTTTGTTTTAGAGAAAGAAATGTAATAGTTTTCCTTTCATTCTCTATCAGTAAAGAAAGACAGGAACCAGAAGAACGAAAGGAAATTCCATGCTGGATTTACAGATTAAAAATGCTCCAGGAAACAAAGCTAAATGCAAAAATGTTGTTCCTTTGCCATCACATTCACTATGGTTGTAAATATCTTTTGAATAACAAACTGACTGATTGATTGAAATGTGTGATTGCAGTTGATGCCAGCTGAAGTTGTTGTGAGTGCAGGGAAGCTGATAGATAAGCTGGCTGCTTCTCAGAAATCCTCACTGTTGATTGCTGGAAATGATAAGAAATGTCAGTGCAACAGGTGGCTTTGTTTTCCACCAATGCTCTTCTTGCCCTCTTATGCAGAAATATAACAAATATCTAAACAGAAAAAGTAATTTAAACAAAGGAAAGAGGTCTTCATCGTCATGCTCCTGCAGCTCAAAGTGCAATATGACAAATCTGTAAATTTAAACCTGTGTGTGGTTTATTGGTTTATTAAGGGAGAGGATTTTCAGGTTGCATTAGTGGAAACATAAATATTGATTGTGTCTTTTTCTTCGATCGTTGCATTTGTTACAAGTGACTGTGGGTCGATTTCACAGAGTGTACAGAACACAGGGTCATTTGTGATGTTACCACTGGGTTTTTATGGATAAGGCATGATTACTCCTTTTAAAAGCACTGATGACTTTCCCCATTAGCTTTTTTTTTTATTATTATTTATTTTTGCCAGCAGAGTGCCACGAAATGCTGCTTCTGCGTACTTGGCCTGCGTAGTATGGTTTATACACATCCTGTTTCTCACAGGTTTAGCAATAAACGCTGTCATAAAAAGTACTGTTTACGTAAAGATGTGGACTGAAGAGACTCAAAAGCCCTAAAACCACATTTCTGTGTTGAAAAGAGCTCGAGGGAAGAGAGCTGCTAAAAATGCAGCTGCTGTCAGGTCAGTGTTGGGAATGAATATGCATGAACTGTTGGCTTCAGGTCCTTTGTTGGTCACCTGTGTGGCACAGTCGGAGTTGAGGGCTTCAGGTGTGAGCTGTCTTTTAATACGCTGATGCGATGGCACCCCTCCAGAAATATGACACCACCTCCACGCACCGCAGCTTCACCCTGACACTGAGTGGGCCCACGTTTCAGTTAAGATTGATGACATTTTATCCTTAGACAGCATCTTAAACTGCACTGACTCACTAACACAGTCTCACATACGTGAACTTGGAGCCGATTCTTTTTCCCAGGGCGTAAAATACTGCTATTTTGGGATGTAACTTTGCGTCTCAAGTGACTTCAGGGAAAGTCTGGTAACTCGTGTAACCAGTTATTTATAAAGCTTAAACAGTGAAAACTGTATCATCCATGTATGGATGCTTTCACATTGTAGCTTAACTCTGATTGCAGACAAAGAGGGGCAGCCCTATATTGATATTTTTTGTCTGAACCTGAGTGGAAACAGGGAAAAATGTACAAGGTGGTGCAAAAATGGTTCCAGTCTGCAATCCACACTCCCACCAGGAGAAAATGTAAAAACATTTCAGGACACCATTGGACACATTCTTGCATTGTCATTCTGCGTTCAAGTGGTTGCAAATCCACCATAGCTAGCAATTCAATATTAATAAAATTTATTACTGGCACTATAATACAATTAATTTAACAATTTTAAAAAAATGAACAAAAAAATCTTAAATCTTAAACCTTTTAGTTCAACTATGAAAAATGGGAGCAAGTTGTTATACTTTTGTGTTGAGTAGCTTGGATAAGAGCAATAATTGTAAAAGCAGAGCAACACAGTGGAGAAAGGGTGGACATTCTTACTTCGGCTGAATGTTATTCTTAATTTGTTGAACAGAATTAACATGTGATGTTTGTCAAATGTTTTGAAGTTAATGAAATTATTCCATTGGTCTTCACGGGAAACTGAAATCATGTCCTTGTGTTTTTATCCTTCTTTCAGCTTGTGTAAAGGCCGCACGCTTTATTCTGTTGTGCGGGATGCCAAGGTTGTTCTGGATGTTAACAAGACCAGACAGATCGCACAAGAGATGGTCAAGGTAAAACCACTCAGCACTGATTCCCCAGAACACTTCTGCAGTACACATGATATTACAGAAGTCACATCTCTCTCTCTGTCCTCAGGGAATGGGCTACCTCCATGCCAAGGGGATCTTACACAAAGACATGAAGTCCAAGAACGTGTTTTATGACAACGGCAAAGTTGTCATTACTGACTTTGGACTCTTCACCATATCTGGGGTTTTGCAGGCTGGCAGGTATTTATGTTCAATACACATTAGGGGCACAGACTGGGGCACTTTTTCAGTATGTGTAATACAGAAATTTGTCTCAGAGACAGCATTATAACAGTATTGACACATATGGTGCAGGAACAACAAAACACTGACTTGCAGTTTGTAGTCTACATATTCACAAAAGGTCTGTGAATCAGTAATTATATTCTCTGAGTCAGCTTTATTTTTACATATTTAAGACAGAAGGCAAGTACTACATTTAA
Source organism: Scatophagus argus (assembly GCF_020382885.2). Lineage (NCBI taxonomy): Eukaryota > Metazoa > Chordata > Actinopteri > Scatophagidae > Scatophagus > Scatophagus argus. The sequence goes on along the minus strand of NC_058496.1, from coordinate 16,878,527 downwards.
TTTAAGACCTTTTGAGTACCATTAAAAAGGAAAAACAGAATAAGGCCAGCAGTCTCTAAGCATACAGTGTTTTACAAAACCCTAAAAAGTTTTAATGTTGTGTCAAATTTTCTGCTCAATAGCATACTTGCTCTTGTTACTGGTCTCCTGCTTTCCCTGTTTCATTCACAAAACAGACCAGAGACACAATTAGCAACATCCTGATTTTGACAGGAAACAACATGGATTGTGGTTTATAAGACAGGGATAATGAAATCAAATCAAATTAAAGAGTGTGGTCTAGACCTGCTCTAATTGGAAAATGTCATAAGACAACTGTTTTTGTGATTTGGCGCTGTATTAAAAAATTGAATTGAATTTAAATGGAATCCAACTGTCTATGCTGTAAGTGTAACATGTCTCACTTATACAAAAGTCATTGTTCAATAAATTAAAATTGGTGTGAATCCAATGAAATTTTTTTTTTATATAAAAATTGTATTTTTTTTTTTCTTCACCAGTGTCATGGAAGAAATTTCCACTTCCCACTGAAGAGCACTAACAGTGTTAAACACGGGTGTTCAGGGCGAAGAAAGTGATCTGGTCAGCTATGAGTTGAAAAAAATTCTGTGGTGGTGGTTGGATAAAGCTGACAGAACAAACAGCAGCGTCAGACAAAGAAAACAGCGAATCGCTAGTGACGATCAAAACAGTATAAAATGGTTCTTGGTCCACTAAAAAATGCAGTGTATTTTCTGTCATTTTCCGTGTCATGACTGAACAAACCAGTAATTACATTTTTTATCAGCTCAACCTAATGAGTCCAAGACGTTCATCATATCCTCCAGAAATAGTGAAGTCTAAGTGGTGAAAGTGTTTTGGAGAGAGACCAGTGAGAGAAACCCTGTGAGCTGTGAACATACCAGTCCTCTTCAGGCACAGCAGGATTATATTAACAGTGATGTTTTCCTGTTAATGATTAGGAGACTGCTTGGCCGAATAAGTCTTAAATTTTACACTATGATTATGAAGTGGGCTTTAAAGGTGCAATTTGTAAAATATGACAGGAATTTTAGTTTGAGACATTCAAAATGAACCAACACCATCAACATAACAGGAATACATAATAAACATAATTTCTTCATAATAATGAAGAAACAACAGTGATGTCAGTGTATTGTTTTGCAGAGATAGTTAGCGTATTAGCATGCTGACCAGTCAGCCTGGGCTCATCATTTTTTGTAATACCATTTTGTGCCTCTAGAGGTGAAAGTCCAACAGCCCCCTGTAGTTTCACCTTACACAGATTTTCTTTAGTCAACATAAAAATGCAAACATACACTTTCTGAACTCAAATTTCTGTCATAGCTAAGCTAAGCTAACCATCTGCTCATTGTAGCTTCATACTAAATTCAAACGCATCATGCACACATGACAGTCATATCTTCTCAGTGCACAAAGCGCACACTTTTATGAAATAATTTTCAGTTAAACCTGACAAATCTGTATCTCCGTGTTTCCACGTTCTGCAGCCGGAGAGAAGACAAGCTGAGGATTCCCAATGGCTGGCTTTGTCACCTGGCCCCAGAAATCATCCAGCAGCTCTCCCCGGACACAGAGGAGGACAAGCTTCCCTTCTCCAAACAGTCAGATGTCTTTGCTTTTGGGTAAGTGTCCTCTTAATCTGATAGCCTCCTGTTTGTTTGTCCAGACAATATCAGAGCCTGATGTTGGACGGTCATAGCACACTGTTAACAGGGAGGGTTGACACACCCAAAATATGTGTGTGAATTCAATAAATTCTTACTTACTTTTACAGAGCAGTGTCCTAAAACTCTACATTACATGACAAAGAGGCAACTCTCATTAACAGGTTGTTCAGATCTCATTATAGATACAGATTTTCACTGCTTATTACACAAAGACCAAGATAGTGCAATAAAATGTGATATTTCAAATGACAGTTTTGCTTCTGTTATTGTCAGACTTTAGATATGCAAGTTATAGCCATTTAATGAGAGCAGGATTAACAATTTTAAAACGTAATTGCTGATTCTGACGCAGACTCCTCTTTGGTCTCGTACACCTGAAAATCCCATTTTCTCAGGAGCAGATCTCACTGGGCACACATGGTTTATGAATGTACCCTTGGTTATGATGGCTCTAGGGGAGCAAATAATGCAGCTGGGAGACAGTGAGAGTAGGTAGAGAACACACTAGTTCATGATTGGTTTCCCCATGTGGGTGAGAATGAGAGTTGTCTTTAAACTGATTGGATTATTGCAGAAAGAATGTACAAATGCTGAGGAACCAAGAGACATCATCTAATTGATCAGGCAGGATGGGTGAATGAAAGATGTACAAATGAAACTGTGTTTCTGAGTGAATGTGTACTAAACTTCATCTCATGACAGCGTTTAAATTTGTCCTTCCAAACAGCTGGGGTCTGGCAGAGTGTTTACCAGGTGAAAGTCTCAGCAGCACAGGAGGATATGGGTTTTCTATTTGTTTGGCCAGCAGCAACAGGAGTGTATGTGAAGATATGAAAGATATAAATATATATATAAAAATATAATAATTAATATTTGCGCATTAAAATGACTGGACCTTTGTTATAGATTGTGTCGCGTTGTGCAGTTACATTATTCCAAATGTTCATACCCAGAGAAAAATGTAATACATGCCATACAAAGGAGGTATAAAAACACACTGTCAGTAATAAGTGACATAACATTACTGACTCATGAACAATTATATGAATGGAACTGTCTTGGCACAACCAAACCTCCACATCTTCCATTTAGATGGTTTTAGTAATCTTATCTTATAGCAAAGCTGCCCAAAATACTAACAGCTTACCTTGGATTCTCTTTTGTCAACAATACATGGTCAGTCATCTCACTGACTCCTGCGGTTATTTCAGGCAGATTAGTTTCCTGAGCATCACTCAGGTCAGATCAAGGTGTGCTCCCACTCCTCGTATAAAGTCCAATTTTAAATTTGTCCTAAGTTGATTAAAAATCCCTACGGCGCCTGTTCTTCCCCTGCTGCCATTACTGATTCATTTGTGGGGGTGGATCCTGCTCTGTTGACGCCTAGCACAATTGCATTTTCAGATGGTCCCCCATATGGAGGTTTTGTCGCTGTATCATTCTAAAGGGAAGAAGAGTGCGGCACTGGTGCACAATGTCCAGCTGCTCTGTTAGCCCTTTTGTTACCTTGAGGTGACCCCCACGGCAGTTTTACATATTCATCAGCAATCAGCCGTCATTTTTTTCCCCCTACTCCTGGCAAAGATCTATTTTTATGCTACTCAAAATATGAAGTGCAGGAGCAGTGTGAAACTAAGGGACGGCGGTGCATGTTAATTTGAATGAACAGTAATTAAAAATGTGTTGTTTCTTTGGCTTCTGGATGAAACTGTTACTCAGACTCGCTTTGAGCTGAAGACAAAATTCATTCACAAAATGCAAGTTTTTGCAGCTGTACATTGATCTGACAGCCGATCAAAACCGTTGTATGTGATGGTGTATAGTTGTTGTGACTGCGCCTGGTTGTGTAAGCACTGGCCTCTATAGGTGTCTTTTGAAGAGAGTGGTCTTATTGCCTTGACCAGGCAGTCCAAAGCACTAGTCCACTACCTTCCTCTGTCTTCACAGCACCATCTGGTACGAGCTACATGCACGTGAGTGGCCTTATAAGAGTCAGCCAGCAGAGGTGATCATATGGCAGATTGGCAGCGGGATGAAACCCAACCTTGCCCAAACAGGCATGGGGAAAGAGATATCAGTAAGTGTTTATTTTTAATTTGTCACAATTCATGACTCACTCTATTTTTTAACTTATGTGAATTGCAGCATATTTTTCATGTTAAAGCACTCATTGAATTTTAGACGGATTTTGCTAAAATCCATTTTATAATCGTCGTAAAATGAACTTTGCATGATAAATACAATAAGCAATCTGGGGCTGGATTCAAATGCCTTTGAAGTGGATTTTAAGATTAAACTCAGAAATAAAGAAAATTTATAGAAGGGTCCTCATTAGTGAAATTTCAACTCAAAAACTTTGTAAAGAGAAACCTTTCAGCCACCATTTTCTAGTTTTTCATTATTGCATTATGGCGGTGGTGTCGTGGAGTCTTCAGTTTTCAGTCTGATTCTGTGGGGAAACTATAACACTAGCAGTATTGGCCTTTTCTGTCTTTGCAATGTGCAGGTCTGTTGGTGGCTTTCACCTTGCCAACCTCCCCAATTTCCTTGAAAGATCTCCAATCTACTTTTGAACAGATCTGAAGGGCTACCTGCTAATTCAGCCTGCTTACAGAAACATGTTACAGGTCACCTGTTGTCATTAGCTATTATGTTTTTACAACTCATACAGTGAGACTATGACAAGTCCCTTGAGTCAATCAAAGTAAAACCCAGCTAAGGTATCATATTCTTGACATTTTTGTTTAGCCCCTCTACTCTCAAGCAGCAATAAAATGCTTCTGCTTTAAATATGCAGTTTACTGCTTCCATAAGCTGTTTTCCACCGCTGCTGCTGGACCTGCTGAGTGTGTTGGTGAGCAGGCCAAATCAGCAGGCCATACTTCAATGACTGATTTCTAGTTGTTTACAGAACATGCACATGACATGCACCTGCCCCTATCACTTCGTGTAGTGTCCTTGTCTCATTTCACTCCCTCAAGTCTCCACTCGAACTTACACTCGTCACAGTTTGAAAGCTCCCCTTTAAGACTAAATGCATATTTGAGGAAAGCACATTTTGCCTTAGTTTTAGAAAGTAAATACGAGTGCTATGATTATATTATACAGTAATTATGCATTTACTCTGATACATCTAAGGATGTTTAGATACAAAATTTAAGTGTTTTCTGTCTTTTCCAGGACATTCTGCTTCTGTGCTGGGCTTACAAGCAGGAAGAGCGGCCCAGTTTCTCCAAGCTGGTAGATTTACTGGAAAAGTTGCCGAAACGGAACCGTCGCCTTTCCCACCCAGGGCACTTCTGGAAGTCAGCTGAGTATGTCAAATGAGTTAGGGACACAAAACAGCAAACAATCATCTACTATTTAAAAAAAAAACAAAAACAAAAAAAAAAAACAGCCGCCATAACTGTACATAAATAACCCACCTCCTTAAAGAATGCACTGAATCCAAAAGCCAGCCCAGTGATGAAAACTGCCCATGTGTGTACTTTCATGGAATGTTGGCATGTGTGTGTACAGATTGACTGTCCAGCAACTCAGAGCAGTTGGGACTCATATTTACTTTGGTTTGTTTTAAACCATACAAGATTTTCTTTCTTTTTTTTTTGTCTTTAACTACTGACTTGATCCCTTCATAATAATTGATTTATTTCCTGGATGTATCTTGCTTGTATCTTTCAACTGATCATATCATTCTGGACTTAAAAAAAAAACACGTTTCAGTATAAATGTGGTTTTTACCTCATGTCTTCTTCTTTTTTTTTGAATGAATGTAACTGTTATACATCAAGCATTGTATATTTTCACAACATTGTCTTGCCATTTCTTATGTCTGTCAACTGTGTAGACCATTTTGTCAGTGTTACCTCATGGTTTCTCATGTGTCTGTACGGGTTACATGTTTGTCTGAAAAGCTTTATTTAACGTGAAAATGTCCTCTTATTTACGCCGTACCATTTGAATGTGAAGAAGCCAGCGCCCCTGTTTGTGTGGGGATGAGTTGGCACAGTTCTTTGATGGGAGAATGTTCTCTGATCAGCCTGTGCTTTGAATATTGCCTCTGAACATAAGTGAGATGTCTGAACAATAATTTTGGAAAGAAACAGGCTGCTGGGCAGACCATGACTCCCTCATTTGACACTGTTCTGTGAAATCACTGACACTTGAAATGTATCTTGCTGTTTTAGAGCTAATTACCCTTCAGAAATGCTACCGCTGAGCCCCACCCCCATCCCCACACCCTACCACTCATTTCTTTGATATACATGTGTATTATTTTACTTTTACTAGCTAATGATAGATACGCAATATAATAGATACAGATACAACTCTAAAGCTCGCTACTGTATAGTCAACGCAAGTTATTTTATTCAATGGATACGTGAACTTTGTAGACTCTAATCGGTAAGAGAGTTTTGAAGATGATTTTGAAGATTAGTTTACTGAGTAGTGGATGATAATGTTTTATAAAATAGTTTGGATCAAAGACCTGTTGCCAGTGAGCCTGGGTTTGAGGACCAGAATCCTTTAGATCCGTACAGGACAAATAAGTTTGAGGAACCCAAGCTCTGTAATGATGTGACTGTTAGACACGTTAAGTGAGAGCACATGACCTTTATAAAGGCAAAATGAAAACTCTGTGTTTGTTCAAATCTGTTTAGAGTAGCAGTGTTGCAGTCATTTCATGCTGACTTTCATGCTGACAAAATTGGTATATTTCAACAACATTAATCACTTAAACAACGCACTGAGTAGATGTTGAACATTTTAAAATATGATACACTAGAAATGTTTGAAGATTTAATCTTCCAAATCATTCCCGTCCAGCTTGGACATTGTACAACCATGGATAAAGTACATTAATTAAAAATGTAGAAATCAGCTGTATAAAGGTGTTTCAGACTGAATATGAATTTTACATGTCGCTTGACTGCATTAAAAGCCAGTCAGGCCAGTCAGACAGGAAGGGGATGCAAACAAGATGCTGGGTTCACTCAAGGTGGAACTAAGTGAAGAAACTTTCCCAGAACACCAACCACAGAGACTACAACACAGTTTTGAACTACTGTATTCATGAAGTACTTCTAACTATGTTTAGCAAATAGCTACAATCACAAACTATTGTAAGAGTAGCACGAATGGAGGACAGTCGCAAAGTTTGCAACCTGGCTCTGAAATAGGTTGCACAGTAATATTCATATAAACTTTGTTATTTCTACTCTGTCTTTGAGGAGTCCACCTGAATTAAAACATATTCAGTGTATTTTACAAGAGGAAAATGGTCTGGATGATAACAATCTGAGATGTAGTACAAAGGCTCACTTACACAAACACAGAGAGCGAGTTTGCTTGTTGTTAGCTACAGTAGCTCCAGCTGAATAAAGTGAGGTGAAAAAGGCTTTTTTGTCTAATCTGAACACATCTGAACAGAGGCTGCAGAACTTGTCAAATATGTCATTTACTGCCATGCAGCATTTTTTAATGATTTATTTGTTTCGCCATTCTTTATTCTGTTAATTATATCGACCATTTATGGAGGTTGTGCAAACCCTGTGAAGCGCTGTAACTTTTTACATTTTTACACTCTGAACAGAACATGAATGTCTTTCATTAACCATTGTGATAATTGACCAGATTTTCATGGTGTTGTTCTCTTCTCTCATTTTTATTTTTTTTAAATTGTTCGTAATTGCCTTTGGGTTTCATGTTTTATTAGTATATTTGCTAAAACAGAGTTGACTACAACACTGCTCAAAAGGTGATTGTGGAGGACAAATGAAACTTAAACTTGCCTTCTTGTTTTTAAAATCTTAAGAAAGTGAGAATTAACTATTAAAAAACCTAAATCTGGCCAAACCTTTCCTTTAACATATCATAAAGGAGATATCAGGATGCTGAAGATCACCCCAGACCATTTTTCTACTTCATACTGAATACCATAATCTATTTTAAATGTATGTTTTAGAGTTCTGAGTCATATCATCAGTCACTGGAAGCTGTGGCATCATTTGAGCTGTATACTGCTTTTGATTCTCTCTAGCCACGTCCAATAGATAGAGACAATCCAATCATGCTGAAGAGCCATTTTCCATCTCATTATATACACATCTCTGTGTTGGAAAATGCATACAAACAATTTGCTGCTGTTTTTTGGAGTCTGTCTATTTTGGAATTGCTGGGATTCAGATATTGTAAGTGGATCATTTATATTTGTACTGTTTACAACTTTCAAGTGCATGAGATGGACTATCAAAGATAGATTCTTGTTATGAAGAAAAAAATAATCCTTCTACACTATATATAAAAGGTATGTGAGCATTTTTCTGATGAACTGTTGTCCATTGAGCAATTTGATCTCAATACCTAACGAAGTTTTACTTTAGGCTTTGCAAACGTTTTCAACAGCTTTGTTTGAGAGAATGATTGTTTCAGAATATTTATAGATTCTATAAATGATTAGACTAGCATTTAAATAAAATAGCGTTGCAACCTGTGCACATGCTAGAGGTGACAACAACCTGACTGGACAACAATCAAAGATCTAACATTAGTGCCAAGTGTACATAACAGATTGTAGACTATGTTTTATCGTCATTTGCCGTAATATCAGTATTTCTTGTGAATTTTTTGACTTCTTTTTTTTTTTGAATGTACAAATTGTGTTGTGTTTTTTGTTGTTTCTGTTTTCTGTTCCTTTAAATTTATTTTCAGCCATTTTCCTTCTAATTGCATAAGCATTGATGCTGTGTTGTTTCTTTTCCTTGATTCCGTCCTTGTATGGTAGATGATAGCTCCCAAAAGCTTGTATTTAATGATGCCTTATGGTCCATGGCTTAGTGATGAGTAGATTTTGATCACAAGCTCTTTTATTTGCACTCATCCTTTACAAAGTGTATGACAATAAAAAGATGTTTTCATTTTCAATGTTTTCTGTTTCTTTTATGTCATCTTTTATCTTAATCAACCCTTATCCATATTTTACTTTGGTTGAATTTTTTTAACATGCCGTTAAAGACCAAATTTAGTGTTGAGTCAGGGCTTACTTTCCAATGAAATCCTATTATTTATGATTATTCATCATGATCTCTGCTCTGATTTTAGAAAGTACAAGCTTTGATGCTGCTTGTACTCTAAATAAGTGATCCACTATACATGAAACACCAACCACCAATAGGCACAAATTGTGACTATTAAAAAGCTATAAATTCATTTGTCACAGAGGACAGGGTTAGGGGTTAAATTCATGTTGGTTACAATATTTTCCAGTGGAAACTTGGAAAAGGGGTTGTTCAGTTTAATAAGAAGAAATGTTAAGATACTACTCTCCTGTCCATCCCTTGATATCCATCTGGCTGGAAGAACCAGCTTGCAACCAGCATTAAAAAGACACTAAAAAATTGCTGTGTTTGACAAAGAAATAATGCAGCACAAAACCCTGGTAATACCACAATCTGTGATTTTTAACACTTTGCTCACACAAGACATAATGTGTTAACGAGCCTAAGACGCGCTGGCAGGCAACTTTTGTTATCTTTGGGTCAGAGTCTAGCTAGCGACTTTTTATGCAAAGCTAAGCTAACTGGCTTCAACCTTATATTTAGGAAACCAGATAGATCAATATTCTTACACAACTCTAAGCAAGAAAGCAAATAAGCATATAAATTGTGAACCTCCCTCTAAAATTCTCACAACAAAATCCACTCCTCTTTTGTGTGTCACGTATATTTGAAGCACTCTTAAACATTGCAAAAACAAAACAAAAAAAACCCACTGCTTCCAATCGTTAATTATGAAGTTACAGCAAGCAGCCACTCTGCAGGTCTCTGTGAATGAATAAACAGTGACCTAAAAAAAAAAATAATTTCCCTCCTATGAGCTGAAAAAATTTTAGAGCTGTCCTCACTATGAGAAAAATAAGCATGTACTTGATAAATAGGGTTCTCTTGTAGCAGGAAACAGAAAACCTCACAAAAATGCTTTAAGCTGGTTTCCTTCAGTGAAAACACAGGCTGAAAAATAAAAATGACTAACCAACCTCATCAAACTCCACTACTCACGCTGTCCCATAGGTTAGAGGCATCTATTTGAAGAAGATAAATTTGAAGATAAATGATTTATTTATTTCTTCTGTTCCTTTGAGAGCATCTGTATCCATGACATCCATGAACTGCGCATGAACAAGAGCTTCAGACTGCATGCAGTAATCTTAAAAAGACATCCATAAGTTTATCTTAATGAAAGCAGGGAAAAATAAAAGTACAGTCCTCCAAAGTATAGTGCAACGATCGAGCTTGTTCCCACTGACAAAACCCTCCACATTTGTAGTCATACCTTTTCAACAAATAAATACCAGCAGAAAGGAATATATAAACAATATAAAAAGAGTAATGCATAATGAAGCCAACAGAAATATCTGATAATATATCACACTGATGTGTAAAATCTAGCAATAATGCTTGACTGTTGGAGCTTCCCTCCGTGATTGAAACACTGCAAGCTGCAAAAGAGCAAAACTCAGGACTTTTCACCCAGTGAAACTTGATTGTTACATTTTGCAGTTCTGTGTAAAAAACACAGAATGGGGGAACATTGTTGTTTTACATTTTACTCAGATTTGTAGGTAGTGTCAAATATGGTACTTGCCAAATCAATATCTGTGTTAAAAAAATGGTCAAAGGGTAGAATTGGACACAAGTTATTGTAGTTGTTGTGTTACACCTGGTGCTTTTTTTTACCTGCAGCATACTAGCTAAAATCACACATGAGAATATGACATTATTGGAGACTTGTTCACAATGTTGGCTATGTTGTTGTGCATGTATTTAAGTACATTTAAGTGCATTTTCCCTATACAGTTAGGATATCCATATAGACATCATATCTTAATGCCAGATGTCATTGATACCAATGAACAATACTCTCAGCTTCCCACTCCTCTGTGTATAAGGGAAGCTATTCAATTCACATAAAAAAAAATCCCAAAAACAAAACACATAGTGGTTTCAAGGATGTTCTCCACTTTGACACTTTAAAATTATTTTTAAGATATAAATTTAGAGTGGAATTAACATCAGTCAAGTTGTTAGAACACGGTGGTGGATGAGCTGGTATGTGGATTGCGGTGTGTGCCTGCTTTGTGTGAGTTCGTATGGCACACAATGTCAGACCTGTGAGTCATTGGTTGAAGAAAGAGTGTGAGTTAGTGAGGGCATGGAGTGAGAAAATGGGAAGATAGATAAATAGATGGGCAGATGAGAGCTCTGACCGTCTGCACAGCCAATCCTTCTTCTTCTGCACCTTCACCTCGGAAGCCCAGTCTCAACCACTGAAGTGTAAAAAATCCAAATCACCCAATCTCAGGCAGGCTGAAGCCCATCAGAGCGTGAATGTTTGATTTTTGTCAAGATTCTTAAAGTTGTTAAAAACCTGAAAAGGTTTGTACATTTCTTGTTACTGTATACACAGAGCAAAGACCAAAATTAAAAACCATTAGGATTTAAGAGACAATAAAATCAGATATTACATTTGCAGGCTGAGAATATAATGGATAATACAATTTATATGAGCCATGAGATAATAATGAAGAAAATATAATAAAATGAGATGTTAACATAATATTGACGGCTCGACGACATCACATTCAAACAAGGCTGACATCATTTCAGCTCTCAGTATTTATAGTTACAGCTATGGTTACATAATAATTACAGGTGAGGTGGAAAAGCTTAGCAAATGATTTCATCCAAAGTAAGACAAAAAGGAGCAAAGAAAGAAAATTAAACAACAAAGGTGAACCTGAGTCTATGAACTTCTATGTCGGAGATCATATAAAGAAGAAAAAAACATTTGTCACAGAGCAAAATATATAAAGTCATGTAGAATATATTTCTTCATGTTTGTGTTATGTCTGTTTAGTTGAGTTGGGATTTTGTCATATTTTGCTCATCTTCACCACTTTTCATTTAATTCTTTTTTGAATTGTTGTGCTATCTGAGCTCAGGGAGGTATAAAAAGAAAGAAGGAAAGCAGGTAATAAAACTTGTTTTCTCTATCATAAAGTAACTGTGGGCGTTGGCCCTCATGACACCACCAAACAGAAATATCAGGTTTTTCAGTAGTATAAAAGAAAATTTATTATCAATATTAGACTGTGGTCAGGCATTGGATTCATCAATCAAGTTGAACTCCAGAAAAGTTTCAGCTCTCTACAATATCTGTGGTAAATGTTTGCATTTTTTACATTCAGTCATTAAATCTGCTCTCAAGGTGTCTACAGGCAGAAAGTGAAGCAAATTTTTGCCTTGCTTTATGCACACACATTTTACCAATAGATCATTTGCACAGTCTGCATTTATTCACCCTAAATAGCCAATGAAGTGAAAGTACAGCCTTTAGAGCTAGCACCTTGCAACATATGCATCAACCATGAGTGTGTCTCATTTAGTACATACATGAACATACTCATGGATATTTTTGTATTGCAGTACCATATTTAGGCACTGGAGGAAAATGACAGCAAGGCTGACTCTGCTAAACCAGCTATCCTACTGCTGGGTTTAGAGTATGATGTTTTGTCTGTTGTGGGGGCCACTATGTCTGATTAGGCAATTATAAAGTCATAAATTCTTGCTGTGACTTGACCAAGGGACATGACAAACTGTCTAATGGTTGTTGACCAGTCACAGCTTGCCATTTTTCACAGCGCACATGATGTCATCAGGAAGGAGGTACTAGAGACAGACTTCTGGCAACATTAATGTAATCAAACAATGGCATCTTAAGTATGAAACTGATTTTCTTGAATTAAAAAAAAAATCCTAAAAAGGAAAAAAATTTCAAGGTTTCACTTGACATCGGTCGGTTTTTATTTGGCCATGTTTGCAGTTGTGCATGGAAGAATTCTCCGAGCTGTTTTCAGTCAATGTTTTTTTTTTTTTCAAGGCAACCCCCCCCAAAAAAACAAACAAACAAACAAAAAAAAAACAAATACACACACACACACAAAACAAAACAAAAAAAAGACAGACATTGTTTTTGTTGCTGTTGTTGTTGTTGTTTTTTGTCCATTATGACACACTACATGAGATAAAATGGTCAAAAGTCATGACTGATGACGCCCATTTTTGCTTCCAGTCCCCTATGTCTGTCAGGTCAGGCTGATATCATGTAGCCATAACCGGGCAAAATACATCAAATGGTGTGACTCACACGTTTTCTCTTTCTTGCTCTGTGCTATGGTTGTGGCTCTTTCCATTTACATGAACTCACAACTGGGTACAACAAGTTCTTTTGAAGACTGTTAAAGATGTGTTTTGGGAGATGTAGGAAATCACAAAGGGGTGTTGAGGTAGGTAAGGCAAGTTGTTGAACAGACACCTAAAATAACTTAAACACAACATGGTATCAGTGAATAATGTTAATTTGCGATGAACATCACACATTGAAGACATGAGAATCTCAGAAGAGTTTCTCCTTCCTCTAGCACCTTGATTAGTTTAATGGGGCTAATTAGATCAAGTCAGTGTTCACCTTCAAAAACATGATGCACATCGACAAAAACACACATTGTATATGTCTTTGAAAATAGCCAATTTAGAGCAGCAGATTAGCTCTGTCATATAGTCCCCAAGGACTGTGAGCTTCTCTTCATTCATTTAAAGACACCCACGTGGCTTAGTATGGAGATGTATTTCATTAGATCAGGGGTTTGGAACACAGACAGATAGAGGGAGAGAGAAAGAGAGAGGGGGAGAGAGAGAAAGAACAAGTACTACAATGTGTGCCATATAAGGGGAATGTCCAAAAGGTTCAGCTTTATTGAGCCTAAAGCTGTGCTGGTAAGGAAACGCTTGTTAAGCCCCAAAGCTAACGAACATGTTGGCAACACCTGTAAGTATGTAGCTAAAAAAACCCACGCAGCTGTTTCCCTGATTCAGTGAGCAAATAAATGAAACGCTATTGCCAGAAATGTACTCGTTATGAAATCAGGTGGAAATTTTACTGGCTGAATTGTTAACAATGAAGTTTTTGGCGGTCAAACCGTGATGATTTCACATCATGTTCTAGAGCCTGAGAGTTGTTGACTGTCTGACAACCACTTGGCAAACCCACACTGGTTTGAACTGTACATCCCAAAAATAAATCTTACATAATGCAAGAGGAGGGAGGATGTGACCCTGTCTTCCCCTCCAGCACGCCCTATGCTGGCCCATCTGGCAGATAATGTGCAACGACAGTGCCACTCAGACTCATAAAGATCCATTGTGGTTTTCCTGGATGCAAAGTTTTGAATTCACACAGTATGGGTTACTATAGATTTTGTAGAAGCTAGCCTAGATGTTAATAAAAACTGGTATGTGTCCTTTTCTTTTTGCAAGGATGACAAAGTCATATGTGCAACAGGGATTTCTGGTGATGTGTAAACTTCATTTCTGGCACTGCAGGCCTCCTCTCATATTGCTATGTTCAGAAAACAGGCAAATGCCTTTTTTAAATTCTAACCTTAAGACAACTTGATGTCTCTACAACATTAAACATTCATTAAAAAAGTAAACATCGACAAAAGTAAAAGTTAGTTAGTTAGTTAGTTATTATTTATTAAGAGTATAGTAAAGGAACAATTTTGAGAAATGTGCCTATTTGATTGATTCCGCACTCGTATCTGTCTGATAAATACACGACTGCAGACATACAGACATAAAGACTGAACAGTGATGAAACGTCAGCTAACCTGACTTTGTTCAAAAGGTAACAAATCTGTACATCTAAAACTCACAAATGACAAGTCACTTCATGGCGTGTTTTTGTCACTATGAAGTTGCCCACCAGCTGGTAGAGAATCCAGCAAGTTATTGAGCCTGGCATATTTGTTTGATGGTGCTGTCAGTATAAGCAAACAACCCACCCAGCTGTCATCAGATTTTGATTGAAGGGTTGCCAAACTGTGATCGATACATAGCGACATCACATTTTTTCCTTCTGAGCCCCACTGACTTCAAACCAGTAAGAAGAGCGCAGGAAAAAACTAAAAACACAATCTCTTCTGTAAGCAGAACTGGTCACAACTATGGCTTATAAGCTTCATTTTTTTTGCAATTCATCATGACTGAATGACTTTCTGCGGCAGCATTTTCCACCCAGAGGGCAGAGAATTTTAATGCATTCATTTACAGACTCTAGCTTTTCTTTTCATTGCTGTTCTTAAATTTGAACAACACCTGAAATACGATTTGGGGATCTGATTTAAATTTGATTTCACGTGCCATGCATTGTTAGCTGTTTGTCTGACCGTAGCCGGTTAACAATGAGGTGTTCTGCAGGGCTGTGTGTTACAACGGCTTGCAATTTAATGTTGTTTCTGTTTTCCTTCCCTCCCCCTTCCTGCTCCAGGCTGTAATGGAGGCATCGATGGGACTGTGTCTTTGCGTGAAGCTCGTCCTCAGCTCTGCTCACATCTGCTCCACTGCCCGCCCGTCTGCCTTCCCGCCCACCCCTCTCTTGTCCCACCCTGCTTCCACAACCCCCACCTTTCCTGCTTCCCCTCCTTCTGCTCCAGCTATGACACATCTTTCCCCTATAATGCCAGACTGGACCCTTTAGCGGTCAGTATTGGCCCACTTTGCCAGAGTGGGTGACAAACACGCCGCAGACTTTCAAACAGAGAGGCCTTTCTCCACTCTATGCCTGAAGCCCTTCCCCAAACGACAACCCTTGTCTTTCTGCTGAGGAATTCCAACATGCATAAAACACCATTCATGCCATGCTGCAATTCATCTGTAAGCTGCAAATATGTTTTTTAATACCATGACTGTGCAACATATCATTCTCAGCTTTTTAGGGAGCTCAGAACAGCTACAAAATTGTGAAATACAACATCTGATATATGAAATTATGCAAAGGAGTCATTTTGACACATCTTGAAGTGACCATAGTCAGTACTTTTGGTCACCATTCCTCAAAGACCTTCTATGCCCACAGTGTCGACTAATAATGGTTTAAGCAAAGTTCTGACGTTTTAGGTTCTGTCACAATGCATTTGGAAAAATAACATGAACCAAAATCTAATAGGAATATTTGTAGGGATTTTATTGTTTGAAGAAGATCCTTTCAGTTCTGGGAGAAACATGTACTGTACTCTTTTATCCAAAAATTTAATAAGTCACAAAATTTGGACATTCATTTGCATTGGACAGCAAAGCATGGCCACTGTGCACATTTCACATCACATCAAGCTTCTTTCTTTCTTTGTTTCTTTCTTTCTTTACTGTGCTTGTAACCAAAAACAGTCAAACAACACAACATGCGACTCTGTCCTCCAGAAATTAAAACATTATACTACTGCTTTGTAACAGCAAATACATTTTGAAAAAGACACACTCTCAACTGAAGTACGTAATGAGATGTACTGAGTATTATAAAGGAGTTTTTTTTTTTTTTTTAATGGATCTACCTGCCAAGTAGCAAAAAGTTCATATAAATGTATCTGCAAAATGTTCACAACTGGGATTCCTCGGATTAGCCACTGCTACAATTCAGTATCTGCTTGTATGAGTATCGTCAACATTTTTATGGCTATGTTTAAGCTGCGTCTGCACAGTCAGGAGGTTAAACACCTCCCTCTAGGACGCCTTAGCGGCCGCAAACACTGAGGGTGCAGTGAACATCGTTTTGCTGGTCCTTTTTTTTCAAACAAAAAGAAGCATTTATCGCACGTCTCACATCAGTACAAGCTCTAAACCGAGTTTGTGCTGGACAAGCTCAAGCAAGTCGTCGTTTGTGAGAGTAGGTGGAGGGATACCCAAGACTATTGGAGGGAATCAAAGCTTCCAATGAGAATATCTCAGTTTAATTCTTTCAATTACATGGTCCACTAACAAGAAATCAGCACAAACCATTTGTCTGCACTGACAAATTGATCTTTTCCCAGTGAGTGAAGAAGAATGAAATGAAATCCCAAAACCTTGTACCCACCAGATGAATGTTAAAACACCTCCACTGATATTTGCATCCAATGTAATGAATGACTTTTCCTTTTCTCTGAATTTTTGGTGAATCACATTTGAGCAAACTACAGGTATTAGAATATAGATAATTGGACAGAATATTTTATTTAATTGTGAGATATAACCCCCCCCCCCACACACACACACACCTCAAGGCTATGCAATTAAAACAAAGAAAACATACAGCTCAATATTTTAAAAACATAAATATTTTATTAAAGTGCGGATTTAATAAACTTAACAACTCATTCTTGACAGTTTTCAGTATTAATTTAACTTTTTTCTAGTGGTAATCAAAAAAAGTCCTTTTTTTTTCTTTCAACACAGCTGCAACTTTTATACAAACTGGAGCAGAAGAGTATTTAATATCAGACTCAATGTACAGTCTTTGGCGCAATCACTTGATGCTTCACTCCTGTGAATTTGAGAGCAATCTACAGAGGCAGCCTGAAAATCACTTGTGATTCAGGGTTGGTCTGCGCTAAATTAACAGCCACAGTCATATGGTGTAGTACATCATCTCTGTACCCACGAACACATACTGGTGCCCGGACAGGGCAAAATAAAAAGGCCCTGGTTTCTCATTGCCCTGCGCCTGTTTGTTAGAAGGGCTACTCTTACATGCACATAACAATACAGCTGTTACCAATAATGTGAGCAAAGCAGGAGCCTGATTAAAGTATCCACATGGTTTCTGTAACTCTCCATTTATTATTACCATCTTCATAAATTATGTAATTATGTTTTTTTTATTCTGACAGGATTATGGAAGGGTTTTTTTCTCCTCCCCTTTTCACTCTGTCTTGCAGCTGTTCAGTATGAAATTAATTATGACTATTATTTTCTGCAGTGAATATTAAGTTACTCATTCAAAGTGAACAATAGTCATTATTAAATATAGAAGAAGGATTTTTTTCAAAAAAATGTTTAAAACTCCAGGCAGAGCATAGACATGGGAGATGTGTGAGGTCTGCTTTGAGTTTTACAGGCTCTCGCTCAATACCTTAAGTCTGACCATTTAGAAAAACTTTAACTTTTATACTTCACATGCATTGCTGCTGTTAAAGAATAAGCCTTGTGACATTTTATATTTATTTACTGTCAGCAAATCTCATGAAATGGCTGAGACTCATAACATGTTGATCTGTCTCTCAATTCTTTCTTGCGTCACTGTTTGTGGTCCCTTGGGTCCTATGAAAGACATGAAAAAAAGGTTAAGAATATATACTTCATTAAAAAAGGTTTCCTAAAACCTGTATTGTGTATTACAGGTAGAGAGATTACAGGTAGGTACAGGTTGTCCTATTGCACCCTTGGCATTGAATTAGCTTCCTGACAACTTTCTTAGAACTTTCTTAGAAGCACACCCTTCACTGGTTACAAACAGCCCTACAGGAAACTTCTCTTCTTTGCTATTTCCCTTGTGCTACTTTTATGTTCTGACAAATGAAATTGTTTTTCGTTTATATGGTTGTTTTTAGTGAAACCATATGTTGCTGTCTTGACCAGGACTCCCTGGAGGAAGTTGCTGTCCACTTACGAGAAGCTCAAGGAAAATCAAAGAAAATTTACAAAATAACCCGAATCTGAGTCAGTCAACAAAATGTCGCAAAATGTCAGCACAAAGGTGTGGCTCACCCATTAGCTTTTCAGATAACAGTGCCATAAATTAAGCTAAACTACATCAAGACACTAAATGTTAAAATGGGATAAAGTTCTTGGTGGTTTTGGTCTTTTCATGGGATTCCATAGCAGTATGACATTTGTCATTTGCATGAACTTTGCCCTGCTCACATAATTGTCCTGTTCGTTTTGATGTGCATGTAAAAGTTCCCATTATGTTTGTGGTAGAAAGGAAAGTAAAAGTTGTCATTTGTCCATATTAATAATTTTGATCACGACATATATAAATTCAACTTGGCGCCCACACTAGTTAAAAGTTTGAAAGTCCTTTCCTATCTAGTTTCTGGTCGTTTAAAACAAACCTTTTAGACAATAAAGCTCCTATATGAGTGTGCACAGTGTGGGCAGAGGACAAACCCTTTTAGACCTATTTCTCTGCATTTCCTCTTAACCTTCCTACATGCACTTGTCTAATAGAGCCCTGTTGAGATCAAACAGTGGTAGAACATCAAAAAAGAAAAAGAAAAGGAAAGAGAAAAAAAAAACATAATTCATAGAAGACGAAAGGCGTCTCTAGGCTGCACAATGAGCTGTTTCCAGCTCCCCTGCTCACATTTTCCCCTGCGGCTCAGCAAAATATTGACATTAAGCATCAGGCCACGCAGTCATCTGTGGGAAACCAGCTTTCCAAGTAAACTGATGTTGAGTCAATGCAGATGAATGGAGGCAGAGATGTTTATTTTCCTAGTTAGAATTGCTCACGGTTCTCTACTTGAAAGTGGTGATGACAAACATGCAGGAATTTTGTGGATCTTGATGTATTTGTGAATTAAGCCTGTAAAAAAAATTTAAAACAACTTCCAAAATGTGCTAAGGGATACAGTTTAAAGTTCTTGCATAACTGTTAGCCTTAAAGTAATAGTTTCACAAATGGAAAATAAACTTTTTACTTTTCTGCTGAGAGTTAGATGAGAAGATCAATACCACACTCACAACTGTAACATCTGAAACAGTGAACCTGACTCCGTCCAAAGGTTAAGAAATACTCTGCAACCAGCACCCTCTAAAACACATTAATTAACACCAAATTGACAATTTTACACTTAAGTTTTGTA
Source organism: Scatophagus argus (assembly GCF_020382885.2). Taxonomy (NCBI): domain Eukaryota; kingdom Metazoa; phylum Chordata; class Actinopteri; family Scatophagidae; genus Scatophagus; species Scatophagus argus. Next base: position 16,859,096 of record NC_058496.1, on the reverse strand, counting down.
CAAGTTGAGCAAATGTTGACGTTGATTTTGTTGCCTTCTGATAGACTCATGTCTGCTGTTTCTTATGCTGGGTTAAACTATTCCGCAGTTTATATTCATTCATAGTCATTGCATAGACAATGAGACTGTCCTATTTATCTCCTTATTTAACTCTCAAAAAAGAAAAAAAACAAGCATATTTGTTTTTTTACATATCAAACTATCCTTTTAGAGGCAGAGTCAGCAGGAAAAACAGTGAAGTCTGTTGTGCCAGTTGGCGCTGGGAAGTACATAGGTTGTTCTCACTTTGACTGTTATGCAAGGGAACACAATGAAAGGGCTTCTCGTAATAGTTCTGTCAGTATTTATTTTTTCCAAGTTTTGTTTGGGAAGGTTTAAAAGGTGACCCTAACGCTGTCATCAAATCAAATTCATGAAAACTTGCGAACGTACGGGATGATGTCAAATTCAAGCAGCTTTTCCAAAAGGGAAGGGTTGGTACAGTATGAACAGATGGCCTAAATATACAGTATATTCTCCTTTCTGAAGACAACCACTACAACTGCTCTACATTTTCATCCACTGTCATATTGCTGATTCAAATGTGCTCTGAATCTGCCTCCATTTTTTGAATAGATACTCCATGCTGTGTAGAAGAAGTATTTTTGTTCAGGACTCATCCCCCTGTAAACCATGTCAGTTCTTAATCTTTTGTTGTAATTTTGTATCTAAGACGCTTTGCTGCAACAGTCATAATGCAACACCATGATGCTTCTTCCCCTTCATCCTCCTGACTTTGATTTTGACAAATCCTCGACCACCCTTGTCACTACATCATGACCATCAGCATCATCTTCCTCATGACAACACACAATGCTGTCCTTACTGGAAAGAGCATATCTACCATTCAAGCTTGTAATGGATCTTCATTTGTATAATTTGTACAGTAAAGTTTATAAAAGTTTTATACCCTTCCAGAAATTATTTAGTTTCTGCTGTTCAACTGAATGTCAATGAATTACAATTTGCAGGCCTTGTTATAAAATTTGTGTTTTTTGTGTAACATTTGGGTTTGTTCTACTGTCCAGAAGAGAAGAAAAATTGTCAATAAAAAATTTAAGTCAGAATTTCGTGTTGTTTGAGTCAAGCTTGTATCACTTCTCTTTTGCTTGTATATTCTGAAAGGTTCAATTATAAAAGCATAATAGAAGACATGTTGCTCTCAAAACACATCCGAATATCAGATGTGTTTTGAGAGCAAACACATCAGAATATCTGAGCCTCACCTCACACACTTCACTGAAGTAAACTGCTTCATGTCTCATGACTGTTTTTTTAAAAAAGCAAACAGTCTGACTCATATTGTGCCCCGAGACATCATTAAAGTTGCTATTAATGTAGTTTATATTGCCTTGACATTAAATTTAGAAAGCTAATTTATTATTCTCTTGATATTGACCAAGGAAGGCCAAATGAACTCATTTGATGCTTTTTTATTATAGCTCATGGCAGTAATTTGAAGTACAGCACCCACACACAATCTGCACCTCAAATTCTGCAAGCTGAGATGTGTGCTTGTTAAGTGTGTTAATCACCTGTTACACTTTTACAATTAAGAGGTTACATTCCCAAACACTAACTGTCCCTGTAAGGAAATCATCCATACATCCGTCTATTAACTATATTGACTCTCACAGTGCAGGCTCTGCTCATATTGGAAGCAATACACTCAACAGGCTGGCAGGGTATTTTATATAGGACAGCCATGCTCACTCACATTCACACATACAGGCAATTTAGCATAATAACATTTGCTAATGAGCACTAAAGACAAAATAAAACAGATGTTCACGAGAAAATCTAACTTTTGCCAGCATTTAGTCAGAAACCAAAACATCAGACATATTAAAATTTTGAGAATGCGTTATGGGATCAAAATGATAAGAATTAATCTTCTTGGAACCTTGAATGACAGCTTGGAAAATAAGCCAAATTAAACTAGATGATATAACTGCAAATAATATGAGATCAGTGTATTCCAGATGCATGTCAAGTATGAAGGCATTTAGATGATACTATTCATATTTTTCTATAATTTGTATATTTGGTCTCACACCTATGTACATGGAAATTGAAAGGCCATTTGGGGTAGGCATCTATTAAAGGAAGATATGACACTGATATCAGAATTGGTAAAACTAAAAAACACTTCTGTGCGCAATTTGGGTGCACCCTTCAGTAACTCATTACAGTCACACTGGTGACTGTTCCACCACACCAGTAGTGTTTCAGGCTCAGAGCCTGCGACATTTTGTTGACTGACTCAGATCCGGTTTATTTTGTAAATTTTATTTGATTTTCCTTGAGCTTCCCATAAGCGGACAGCAATTTCCTCCAGGGAGTCCTGGTCAAGACAGAAACATATGGTTTCTCTAAAAACAATCATATAAACGAAAAACAATTTCATTTGTCAGAACATAAAAGCAGCACAAGGGAAATTCCAAAGAAGAGAAGTATAACTGGAGCAGATAGCACTGTTTCCTTTAGGGCTGCTGTGTAACCAAAGAAGGGTGTGCTCCTAAGAAAGTTACCAGGAAGCTAATTCAGTGCCAAGGGTGCAATACAGGACAACCTGTATCTACCTGTAATACACACCTCCAAACATGACTGAATGCATCTGGCACCTGTGGCTAAGTGCACTGTGCTGGAATGACAGTTACAACTTAATCACTGGTATGCTATGTTGTTTATGAAAGTTCTTCTTCCTCATTCCTCTGGCATCCCATTGATGTTTTGCTTTGTTTGGTTTTTGTCAACCTTTGTCTTTGTTAGTCATCTAGATTTGGCACAATACTGCATATTTCAAACATTACATGCTAACTTATCGGTCTGCTGGTGCAATGATAACAAACAGCCACACATTGCATGACTTTAGTTTGGTTTCTAGAGTTATTATATGTTAAATTGTAAACTTACAGCTTTCAGTTTTGGTTTTCATTTTCAATAAAGGAGGAAAAAAAAGTTTTGGGGTTTTTTTTCTTACAGCAGGGAGAAATTCAACTAAAAGAAGACTAGAATAAATAAATAAAATAAAGCCAGATCGGTCTATAATTAGGCTCATTAAAACACACACTCATATTAGTTCACCTTCATACAATAGTTCATACAGCATTCTGCCAACAACATCATCAGTGTAAACTATTTGTGTAGAAAACATCTGTTAACACTCACTAAAGCTGACAGTTGAACCACTTTGGACCAACAAGTACTGCCTGTATTGCCATTATTTTTTGTACAGACATTCATGGTTCCCACAAGATGAATCCTAATGACTTCTGTGGTCCTCTGACTCTGATAATGAGAAGGTGTAAGAAAAATTAAACTGTGCACCTTCTGAATTCAAGTTTCTCTCTTTAAGCAAAATAAGACCAACTTAATTGCCTTTTTAACTCATTATAAAACAGCTCTACACTCCATTTCCCTGGCTGCCTGACTGTCTCACCATTTCATCTCTCACCTGCCATGTCCTCTCATCCTAAGAGTCATAGTCCTCGTTGGGGCTGCTACACCTTTGTATTGTTTCCCCTGTTGTCACGCTGGCCTGCACTGGTCTTGGAGGCTGTGTCTAGTCCCAGTCTGGTGTCCAGCTGCTCACAGGGAGACTGTTGAGCCTGGTTAATCCTCTGTCAGCTGTTTACAATACAATGTTCTACAGCGAAATCTTGGGTTGTGGCAGATTTTTCTTCGCACACACACACACACACACACACACACACACACACACACACACACACACACACTCACACACACACACACACACACACACACACACACACACACACACACACACAGCAACAACTCCTCCCGTCAGTGGCAGTCTCCCCCTAGCTGGACAATGTACCCTGTGACATTTAAAAACAGCTCAGGAATTTTTCAAGGATGATTCATTGCAGATTCCCCAAATCCCAAACTGACTGAGAATTTGTGGGTTGCACCGGAATAAGCTAAATCCACCCTCCCATAATGAATGGGGGTATTTGGTCTGCAATGTTTAGGTGGGTGGTGTGTGTATCAAAGAACATCCACATGATTGCCAGAACTCAAGATTTCCCTGCAGAACATTGCATTGTAAACAGATGATTAATGTTTTTCACGTCAGCTGTCAGTGGTTTTCATGTTCAGACTGATGGGTACAACTACAGCAAGGAGTATAGTGAGCAGCAGCGGGTGGTTACCTTAGTGATACGTTACTCCTCTCACCCGCCATACTTCTGGAGCTACATTTGAATTCTGACCAGAATTTAAAGGTTTCACTTATAATCAGCCTTATAGTAAAACTTTAATAATCTCAAGAGTCCTGCAGGATTCAGCAGGGTCACAGCTTGTGTGACATCATGTGGCACATTGCACCTCAGACAGAAACTGGAGCCTTCAGAGGCAAGCAGCAATCTCACTTGAGAAAATGGCACAAACTGTGACAGCTGGAGATCTGTTTTGGCTCATGAACCTCCCTGTTGGATATAATCAATGTAATTTCTTACTTCAGAGAGGGAATGCAAATCAGTGGACCTTAAAGAAAAAAACAAAAATTACCTTCCGGCCTTTGTGGACTCCCATGTATTCATGTTTTTATTTTACTATAAGTAAACATCCATTTGCTCTCTGATCACAAACAACTGATGGTTAGTTTGCCTTCATGTGGAGATGATTGCAGGTGGGTATACTGTTGAAAGATCCTTTCATCTGGCTTTTATTTAAGCGTGGAAAAAAAGCATAAAGCACTACGTAGTGGAGTGTAAGTGCACTCTACTGACCACTGATGTAATTTTTAAGAAACTCTGAATATCCTGTGTAAGCTGTTAGATTAGCAGAAAATGAATTCCAGTCAGAGAGAACACTTTGATGGGTGATCTTTTTATTCTTTCTTTTATCAACTAAAAGAAAGGTTTTGGTACCCTGCTGGCTTTTGGGCTTAATGTGCTGACTATCGATGCTTTCCATCTGGTGAAAGTGTCTCCTTGCTTCCCTCACTCACGTCTCCTCCTCGCATCATAGCTCCTATTGGCTCAGAGATGTGAGATGGAGACAGAGGGATGAGAGGAAATGATGGAGGAATTTAAATCACCAGCGGGGACATCTTCACCAGCTCCAGCCGCATTTACATTTGTAATGCACAGAAATAATTATGTAACAGAGATGCTCCTCGCACCTGTTGACTGCTGTTCTAGGACTGATTGATAGTTGTGTCAGGCCATCACAGAATGTGACTGCTAGAAATAACACAAATTAAAATTTGTTTTTTATTGAGAGAACAGAACAGTAGTGAGTAAATGAGGAGTCTGGCTTCCATTTCAAGCTCAGGCCAACATTTAAGGACTATTAATAATAATAACCTTGACTGTGCAAGGACTGCATAACTGTTAAGTTTTTTTTGTTTTTTTTTTGTTTTTTTGAATGAGCCAAGATTGGTTTGGAGAGGAAAAGAAGAAGGATATAAAGCCTTCTGGCTGATGAAAAAATGGTAGACAATGTTGCAAGTGATTCATTCATGATTCAGATTCTCACACATCATATTTTTATTTCATGAATAAATATGAATAACAATAGAGATGCTGGCGCTGCATGTATTCCTCATTCTACCGACATCTCTCCTAATCCCAAGTCCCGCAGCAATCATGCAGTACTCTTAATTTTACAGTTTCCTTTTACTGTTGTGTCAGATTAGCTGATCAATCACTTATTAGATTCCAGTCTACAGATTGTGGCCCACTGATGAAAAGGTTCACCCAAAGGATACACTTATGGTTCCTCACTTCAACATCCTCATCCTCCTTTCTCCTCTTTTCTATGATGCTTAGCAGGCCTGTGTGTTGAAATTTCCCCCAGTGCTCTCAAAATTGCTGTTTGCTGTATGTATTACTATCTGCATCCAGAATATTTACACTACCTGTGCGTTTCTGTGCACACAATGACGAAATCAATATTGAGAAATTACACTTCTCTGCCATATGTCTTCTGATTGAAAACTGAGCGCAGCAAAGTCTGAAGATGAAAATCAATTTGGCTGGTTGAGGTGGTATAGTTTTGCAATAGCTCTGCTTTGATCAAATACACAGAAGAAAAAAAGGACTTTTGTTTTGAATTAGCTGTACTATTGTTATCGGAATTCAAAGAGTGGACACAAGCGGCTCCTAATCCTGCCCCTGACTACTGCTGGTCTTCTGTCCTACCACTTAATTACAGTTAATTACAGTTAATTGCAGTCATTTGGGTTCACCTTGCATTCACCTTGTGTACATCATATACTGTATGGCTCAAGTGAAAACCAGCAGGACTCCTTAGTCCTCGGTTTAAACCCACTTCTTTAAAAACTGAAGCTGAAAAACAAAAATCATATTATGTGCTCCAACAACAACTTAAAGCGTTATAAGTACTTGTGCAGTCTTAAAGCAGCAGTGTGTCGAAGAAATGAGGTGAATTCCTAGAGCAATTATTTTGCAGAGAGCCTCTGAATTATGTGACATGAAGCAGTAAAGAGCCTCACAGCTAATGACAAGTTTGACCTTTCAGGGAGACCGGAGTCTTCATTCTTTTTGGCAGCAGGGAATGCAGCAGCAGACAAGAAGATGCTAAAACACACAGGCACACACACACTCAAAGCAAACAAAAAAACCCTGTCTTTAACTTCAGTTATCTACATTAAGATAAAAAGATGAAGCTGTTGCAGGGGGTGGTTACTGGTAGGATGCTCAAGCCATCAAGTAGCAGCATTCATAGCAGAAACGTGATGATGGTGATGACGTGCAATTGATGGTGACATATTAAACGTAATCCAAATAATTTGTATTGTTGTTGTTTCCCATACGTAACAAATTTAAACATGTTTGCAGGAGTACAATACGATCATTTGGTTTGACCACATCAATCGTTTAAGGCCGTTGGAACACAAAATTCATATCCATGCTTGGAAGTTTTTGTAAAACTAATTTAAAGTTCTGGAGATCAATAGCACCAGTGGGCTCATCCTCAGACTTATAGATTATGAATTTGAAATTGTTTGCCATTCCCCGGGAGTCCATTATTGTGCTTCATTGGAATTAGAGAGTGTAATTTCAATACCTAATGCAGTTAAATTTTAAATCTTTAAAGCAGTCTCATGTGGACTATAATGTCTCTGGTCATATTGTGCTCATGGTCATAGTCTCACAGCGATGATTTGAAAGAACGTTTAAAACCTGACAAGCGCCTGAAGCTCACTGGTCATCAGGGACCACAGTAAAAGATGGTTTCCTTCCTAAATTTTCATCATGTCCATTGCTCTCGAATGAATTTCACACTCTCTGCTCAGCCTGTTGAATGCAATTGAATTCGTAAAGAAACACTTTGAAGAACAAACCGATAGGTTGAGTAAGTTATAACATGAAAGTGCGGAGTTAATGATGGAAGGTGTGTTGCAGGAGTGTTATGTTGCAGCCCAAAAGGCAAATGAACAAAAAGACAATTCAAGGCGATGGGGGAGGACTAACTTTCAGTCTAGGTGAGTTCCATGCAATGCTTCATGTGATGAAGAGATTTCATAACATATTATTCATTTGATAATGAACCACTGAAATGATCTAACCCTAACCCTATCGGTGTTGATTTTTGTTAAAGGTGGCCTGTGGCAGCCCTGTCTACCAGACCAGAATCTGGGCTTGAACTGTAATTTTTAGTGTCAGAGTCCAGTACTTTGTATGTCTGCCATCCACTTTAACCTCCTCCTTGCAACTCACAGTGTGGCACATAAATGTAGTGTTTCATTCCTCTCTTGTTGTTACCGCCTGCATGCACACTTTAGTATCTGCTAGCTTCATAACAAAGAGAGAGATATGAGAGTGGTATCAATATCCTTACCTGTCATGCAAAATGTCTATTTTTCTGTCCATCGTCTATCTTTAACTTATGTATTATTTTGCTTATATTTATTTATTTCAGAGCAGATGTGTCATGCATGACACTTGTTGAGCACTAACTGAATCGCACATGTGGCAGGTGATAAATCATCTTTAGTTCCCCTTTTCCACAGACAAAGGTATGATTAAATTAATAATCAACAAGTGAATCATCCCTACCTGCCCAGTTCTCACTTCTCGGCCCATTTCACAGGAGACATTCGACGCATCGGGTGTTGTTGAAAAAAAAAAAAAAAAAACAAGCCCGGGCAGGTGCAGGTAACAAAATGAACAAAGCTGAAGTTCATTTAGCTGCTTTCAGTTCCCATAACCTGGTATTGTTATGTTGGCTCATTGTCAAAGCCACTGCTTACAGACAGAGTCAACAGGAATACTGCTGGTACTTTTACTGGCAATAGTAACAGTAGTACTTTCCTCCTATGACAAGCAAAAATTTCTGCTGTGGAACATGCCAGCCCTGATTCATGTGTTGTTGTTGTCATTGAAGCACACCTATGCCAGGGTGTTGTTCATAAAGTGCTCAGTGGTGATTTAAATATTCAGATCATGAGTTTGGGGAAATTTCGTCTGTGGGCAGCCCCATAAACTGTTGGTTTTAGTGTGAAGTAAAAAACTAAAAGCCGAATACCTCACTCTATGTCTTTGACATTAAAGTGGTCAAAGACATAGAGTTTCATATTCATGAAACTGTGCTAGATATCTAGACTCATACTACATATAATATTGAAAAATGTCAAGAGGAGCACGATAAAATATGAGAGGGCTTAGAAAAGACTTCCCACATCTAAAACACTGCAAGCTCTTGCATACCACCCACAAGCATTTTGGGGCTGACACCACACAGGCTAATGTTATCAACCTCAACAGCCTGTTGGGAAGCTCAGAAACAAGAAACAAAGTGGAACTCATCTGGGTTGATAATGATTTTGCCCGATGACCTTGACAAGGTGCAAACAGCACACTTCCATGAGCAGTGTTGCCCTTGGCTCTTTTCAGTCCTCTGTCTTTGGCTCTGCAACGTTGACCCTTTTAGCTGTGCTCAATTTATTGGTTACAAGACGATCTTAATGCCAACAAAGAGTGGGTGTTTTCTTTTCAAGTGAGAGATTTTGCATTAAATGCCCCGGCTGTGTTCCTGGCTCGCAGAGGCTCACTGGTCTTTACAGATTTTCACTTTCACCCGGCAGCTGAGGGGAATGAGCACTGATTTTATGTTTCGGATCACATCAAAAGGAATGAGTTCTCCACATCATAGCCACTGGGAAACTTCTGGCCCTGTCTTGCATATATTCAGACCTTTTCATTTTATCACCATTTTGCCAGCACTGCCCACTTCATTTCAAATTCTGCAGCACTGCTACACAAGCATTAAAACTAACAACTTCTGAGCCCCAAACCCTCATGCTGGGGAGAAAATATATTGCAAGTCTTCTCCCAAGAGGTGGTAGTGCCACAAAGAATCCCTCTTACCTTACACCAAGTGGGAATTTCTTACTTCTTTTACTAAAATGATATTTATTTTTTTGCATTGCTTGTAGTCATGTAGCATAGTGGTTGCACACATCGCTGTTATTTGCTGAAGAGTCAGTGTACACAAAGCAAATATTTTACCTCAACACAAACACACGCAAATTTAATTCAACAGCTATGATTAAAATCATGGCATCATTCCTCTTCAAGGGAGGCAAGTAAAATAGATTTCCCAGTGCTTAAAGACACAGTGGTGCCAGCTTTGATGGATTAGTTTTTGAGCTGAAATGTTTAGTCTGTGCTTGATGAACATGGTTATTTGATTGCGCAATGCTTTTTTTGGACGCTTGTATGTACAACAACTGAGGCACAATCATATTGACTATAAAACATCATCAGCAGAATCTGGACTTCAGCATGGTGTATAAACAAGCAAAGCTTAGTCCAAAAATGAATGAATGAATGTAAAATGAACGTAACAAAACAAACTGTAAGAAGCATATAAAACAGACAAGGCAAAATTCTAACCTGACATGTATACAGAATAACTAGTACTGATATCTGGCTCCCAAGTGAAAACTTCTTTGAATGTTAACTTTTGCTGTACATTAAAACAGCACTAAAGATTTTTTAAAAATCCTCCATGGTCTCCATGTCTTATGTCTATATAATTTCATAATCCTACATCCCACCAGATTCCAGAATGGACTAAATTTCCTTTTTCTATTCCCATTTTTAACAAAGTTATCCCCTTTTGCACTTGCCAGACTGATACACAGCACTAGGAATCATGTGCTGTTTGTTATACTCTTTGAGTTATTCCTGGTCACATCTTGCATTATGATTTTGGGGGAAACAGCTCAAGGCCACCTCATGGCAATGGTTGAAACGCAGATATACTGTACAAGGCCATCTGTCCTTTCAGTCTCTTTGTTTAGTAATTAAATTTAACATTGATAAGCCTATGGATTTAAAGTATAGCAAAAATGAAGTACATCTGCCTTGAGCTATACCTGGAAAGTCTGGAAAAAAATTTAATTTACTCAGGATTTCTCTGGCATTTATAAGCTGAGGGGTAGTCATGTATCTCAAAGCTGACAGACACGAAAGTGTCTTCAGTGGCAGACATTTCCTGTTTAAATCTAAAGCCTCCAAGTCGTCGTTATGAAAAGTTCTCTCTTAGTTTTTTAGCAGTGCTTTACAAAACAATAAAATGGGACGTACAAAGAAGTTAAATGTTGAACTTGAAAAAAATGTCTTCAAAAGATTTAAAAATCATGCCATCAACTCTGCCATGGTAGCTTAAATCAGTTTCAACACAAAGAACTTGTGCTGCCATAACTGTTTCTGTGTTTCCCCAGCCTCATCTGATTCCAACATGCCACCACTCACCTGTGTGGTGAGGTGTGACTGCTGCCTTGACTTTACTGAGGCCATCACAAAGCTGGAAGAAAGACTCTCCAGCTTTTAACCAGATCAGGGAAGAAGAGTGGTTCCTGGACTCCTCGAACAAGCAATTCTGAACTAGCAATGTTGTTTGATTTTTACTACAGTGACAATTTCTGATCCAAAACTAGCCTTTGACCTTTATGAAAAATGACAATTCATTGCAGAGAAGCATGCATCTTATATGAAATTCGGAGTCAAAGACAAACAATCCCTGGTTCTGTTCAGAAGTTGTTGTTATGTTATGTCTTTTTAAATGGAACACAATTCATAAATCTGAACTCATTAAATGCTTTTGTTGTTTAAACCCTCGTGCAGGACTACACATAAACAAATATTTGTTACATTCAAGCTCTTGCCAAACGAGTTCATGCAGTGCTTATTAAGCCTGACTAAGTCACTGTGAGATAAATCTCTCTGTATTTAAATTTTAAATATTTAAGTTTTTAAATTTGTGACTTTCTCATGCTAACAAATTCATTTGATGTCAACCAGGTTTGCCAACGATCCTTTCTCTCATATCAGAATCACACATACATATTTCAGGTATGTAAACAGGGATGAGATCATAAAGAATGAAATAAAAGCGTATACCAGTGTGTCATCTGCACAGAGTTTGTGAAAGTCAGTAGAATTTATCTCCTGGGAGCCATAAATGTCTGTATAAAATGTCATGGCAATGCTTTAGTAGTTCTTGAGATATTTTAGGATGGAAAAGTAGATCTTGTAAATGGGGGATGATGTACGATTAAAAACATTTGCCACAAATGACACTGCAAAGTGATTGTGTACAATCACTGTGGAAATACTGGGCATATAGACAATTGACAAAAACAGACTTTTTTTAAAGCAGTTAAGTAGTGTCAATGGACCCACAGAGAAGCAGAAATATAATAGAAACATATTTAATCAAACGTTGCCATAGAAACAAAAGACAGAGCTCTTGTACTAAGTGTGACGAATGAGATGTCTTTAAACTGTTGAGGCAAGTTAAGATTCAGTGTCAAGACAAGGCGTACCTGTACCTATAGCATATGATGTGCATTCACAGATTTCCTTTCACTCCTGCTGTGATAGTGTTAGTCATTTAACCAAATATACAATAAATACAGTCAAATCCTCAGCTCAAGAGATGAATGCACTGCTGTATAATATTCTAAATCTGGTGAAGAACTGACTGTTGGCTCAACAGGCTGCTAGAATGGAGAACAGTAATGACTGTATTGAAGTCTAAGAGATGTGAGTTATGGTCGTTCTGGATTACGTGTGTTGAGGAAGTCACTGGTGCATGTATTCATCCAGGCATGAAAATATAGTCATGCAAATAAAACGTCTCCTATAGCCACAAATACACACACACACACACACACACACACACGTGTGCATACATGAAAACTCTGTTTCTTTCCTTTAATGGGAATTAAAATGGGGACAGGGAAAGATGTATAAAAAGAAACTGATGTAATTTTAACCAGGGAGTCTTAACTCTGGGCAATGTGCGATGTAACGGGGCTAAGCAGGGGCTTTACACACTGATCCACATGGTGTTTGGCTTTATGAGAGGGCAGATGGTACCACTCAAGCAGGAAGTGATTGACATAATGACATGGCCGACCATGGAATGTGGGTGTGTGTATGCTGAATGAGTGTGTGTCTGCCTGTGTGTGTCTAAAGATACACCGTATAAGTGAATTCAAAGAAATAGCTATTTTTCATTAAGTGTTCTGTGTGTGTGTGTGTGTGTGTGTGTGTGTGTGTGTGTGTGTGTGATATCCAGGAATTGCACCCTGTTTTGTCTGTATGATGACCCATCCGGTAATGGTTGAAACAAGGTAAAGGTCAGTCTCATCTCGCTGATCATGCAGAAATACCTGCTCTGAATTCAAACAGGTTACACCACACCATGCAGCTAAATACATATTTGTATTTTAAGTGTTTCAAATTCCATTGTGCTCTAGCAAGGGCCTCATTTAACTAACCAGATGTCTGTGTGTCATCTGCAAGATAACAGAGAAAACACAAGGAGGACTTCACTTTCAGCCTATTATGATAAATGGAGGTAATTATTTTTTTCTATTCTGGGGAGAACCTTAAAGAACTGCTGAAGAACAAAGGCTCACTTTGCGGTCAACTGCGAGTTCAGCTGAAATTTTATATTTGGTGATTACATGAGGAGGGAGGCTGGGTGACCTACATGCGTGTCACAAGGAGTTCTCCTGGTTGTACCAGGAGGTCCTGAAATTCCTGTAAGGTGCAAAACATGCCCATCATGTGTCCTATCTGGGTGGACTTTAGTGTGTTATCCCTTTGTGAGTGTGTTTCTATACACCTGTTGTTACACAAATTTCAAATGTCTGAATTAAAAAACGCAGTGGAAACCCTGAAAATTCAAAAAACAAAGTCGAAATATCACAGAAAGGGTTTTCACACTTTGTTGAGATGGAAAAGTTGTTAAGTCAAAACGTTAAGTTGTTAAAAGTGGTAGATAAAAATGGAACATGAAAGTGCAATGAAAACAGATTGAGTGAATAAACCACACGACTTTAACATTAAACAAACATAAATGCTCCATTTCCATAACATTTTCTCCAAGATTTTTATTCTCTTCTTCACAAGAGATTATTGGTTGGAAACGACACACCAATTTGTTAAAATTTGGGCAACATTCGGAAAGTAATGTGACCATCATAAGCCTTTTTGAATCACAAGCTCTACCAGGTGAGTGACCAGAGTGCCCCTTTACATATTTTTATTAAACATTTTTACTCACATTTTCGCTCAAATGATGTTCCAGTTGATTCAAATACAATTTAATTGTTTTTCGGATCAGAGCGAAATGCATTTCAAAATATATTTCCTTTGATGGGACCTCAGCTTTTAACTGCATAGAGAAGAACAAAGACAGAAAATAAGTTCTTATAAAATTAATTCTCATAATTTTACAATGAGAGCAAAACACTGAATACAATGACAGCTGATACATCCACCTCTATTAACGCAGCAGCTTTTCAAAAACAGTCTCAGTACGGGTAAAAAAAATCAAATTAGAAAACAAATAATGTAAAAGATCCTTCCAAAAAATTTCATTTGAATATATTGCTTTAGGGAGATCAGGTTGTCTTACAGCATGAGAAGATTGAGTGACACACAGCGGGACTAGTGGGTGTTTCCCCTGTCTTTTGTTTCACAAAGATGAGAGCTTATCTGATTAAGCAATTTACGGGAAAAAAACAGCGTATAACAGGCACAACACGAACACAGAAATCAGGTGTGTCAAGTGTTGCACCGATCTCTAAAATAATGGTATATTACACAGTAAGTTGTGCTTCAGCTTGAAGAAGGCCATCGTGACCCCAGTTCTTACCAAGAACACTCCAAATGATCACCACTCATAGAAAACGGTCATGTCATACTTGTGTTTTGCTCCATTTCATCTCTGTAAACCTCAGATACACAACACTGTAACCGATAAGTTTGAAACTATATAGTTTTGATTCAGAAACTTGAAACTTTTACTTATTTTCACTTTTCATTTTTCTCTCCCATTCTAAGCTGTGAGGATTTGCTTTCAAAGCTTGGGCAGCGACTTGAACTCACTTACTCGTCACAGTGAGCTAAATTTGGCTGGTCCGCACTTCCTCCTAGCTGGTTTGATTTTGGTTTCAGTCATTTCCCATCATTTTTCCCTTCACATCTGAATTGTCTCTGTTGTATGCATACAGCAGAGTAAAGGTGAGTTACAAAGCTATTTAGTGCTTCCCTCCTTCATTTTGAACCCATCCATCCATCCATTTTCTGTAACGCTTATCCGTCAGGGTCGCGGGGGAGCTGGAGCCTATCCCAGCTGACTACGGGTGAGAGACGGGGTACACCCTGGACTGGTCGCCAGTCAATCGCAGGGCCAACACACAAAGACAGACAACCACACACTCTCGGAGTACCCGGAGAAAACTCACGCAGGCACAGGGAGAACATGCAAACTCCACATAGAAGGGCACAGACCGGGATTCGAACCGGGAACCCTCTTGCTATGAGGCGACAGTGCTAACCACTGCACCTTTTTGATTTTGAACCTTCCAGTCTAATCATTTAAAAATGAATCACCTGAGGTCTCAGTCTAAATACATTTTAGAGGTATGAATTTTATCTTTTATTATTCTTTTGAAGAAGGCTTTTAATCTTTTGCATTGATAAAAACTCAAAGTAGGCTGGCAAGTGGATTACATTTCTGTTTGGCCTCTCAGCATTGTTTGTTCACGATCTTTTGATGCTCATTGGCCTGTGTGCTGTCTGTGTGCTGCACAACAGGGTTTGGTGTTTTGTTTTTTTTTTTAAATGTATTTTTGTTACATCAGACACAAATGACCACTTGAACTCAAGAATGAACTGATTAGAATTTGGTGGGGCAAAGGTCTAGGTCAAAAATGTGTTTTGTGACCTCACACAAACTCATGTTTTGGCCATCTCACAAGAACTGACACAAACTGATTTTTGAGAAAAAAAATTCACCAAAATGTCTAACAGGATAAAATGATGAAGTGGTGACATTTTACATCCAGAGGGTCAAAGGTCATCTTCACTGTGACATCATAATGTTGTGCAAAACAACTTTATTATTCAACATCATCAGGAGCAGAAGGGCAGATTGTGACCATATCTCACATTTGGTGGTATACTAAATCGGTGGTAGTAATCTCGGGTGCTAATGTGAGTGGAGCGTCAACGTTTCAGAAACTGCAGCTTCCTTGCAGCAGCATGTGAAGCAGTATCTGTGCGTCAGGTGACGCTCAGTCGCTGCACCATGACGCGAAGCTCTCTGTCAGTCCCCTGTACTCCTCCGCAAAAACACTTTCCAAACAAGAACAGCATGTTTTCAGCTTGCCAAAATGAAGTATGGGTTTATCATATTTATAATTACATATAATTGCCTTTATAATTCTATAACTTTATGATTCGCTTTAATTAAATTCCTTCACGGTGCGGGCAGACATGAATGTAAAATGCAGATTGACCGGTTGCGGACGCAAACGTTCATGAGGCGGTAATTCTAGTTGGACTTGTAATGGATTATTTGCATAAAAACAAATCCAAACCACGTTGTTTTTGTAAAAAACACGTTCTTCAGTCTTTTCTTTTCTGTTGCAGATCAGCGCTCAGATCTTTATCTCCTCCCCAGCTGATGTGACGCTGCCAAGACCATCACTTGAAAGTGGTGGAGCAATGACACAGCTTACCTTTCCCTTGCCTCCTTCTGAAGGCCTACAGAACGCTTTGGGGTGGGGGGCGGGAGTCGGCTGTTGCATGCTGAGTGATGACGAAAACCGACATAACTAAACCCACCCACAGTTCATTTAAATGCCCGCGCACGGCTCTCTCCCTGCTCGTCACTGTGTCTCCCGTTGCTCTGTATTTATAAGGCGCCCCTGTGCGCGGAGAGGCACAAGCGTGCCTCGTCTCTAGAGAGGCAGAGCGCGTCGCTGCGACTTGGAGACGCTTTTGGACGAAAGATCTGTGCAGCCGCTGCTGAGGAAGAGACGCGGGAGCGCAGGAGTTCCCCCCTCCCCCTTCCCCCCAAACTTCACTGTAGCTTGCTCTCGGGGGTGAGTTGTTGTCCGTTGTTTTAACGTACTGCTCTCTTTATTTTTGTCTTCTTGTGTCTGTGGAAAATTAGGCTGCTCATTCCCCTGCAGGATGAGGATGTAGAAGATCTATCATTGAGAAATGATGGAGCGTTCGCGCACTAATGTGCAAACCTGTGGCTATGACGGGACATATTTTATTTGAAAAATCTAGTTGTCACACAAAACGTAGGAGTTTTCAGCCTTAGTGGTGTTATATTTATTTTTGATTAAAAAAAAGTCTTGCCAGAACTTGTTGCTTGAGGAGATACTGAATAAGTTCAGGCTCGGTGGGAACATCTTGTGCGTTTTGGCTGTTTGCACTGTGGATAGCGCTGCAAAACAAAACCAAACTACACGTATTAAATGCTTGCCCTGGCATATTTTGCTAAGTCCTAAAGGTTTTGCATGTAAACAGTGTTTTAAAAAAAAAATGATGTCATTCAGTTTTCTTTGCGTGTTGTGGCAAATGCATCTTATTTTTAAAAGACTGCTCACTGATTTTCTCTCAGTAGCAACACGCAGGTCTGCAGCTGCTTATTTGCTTGTTTGTCCAGAGAACACCGGGGAGGAAGGGAGTTACTGCAGAGATGTGTCACCATCTGATTTTTCCGTAACCTGTAATTGCCATAAGTGATATCTGTCCTCCAAGTTTGTTTTGTTGTTTTCGGCAAACTGGTTGAGGCCGATAGGCTACGCAATTGACCCTGCACGGCCGCATTAACAGGCCACACAAGACCAGTCAGTTGGAATAATGACGGGAATCGCAGCAAAATGACTAATAATGTGACTAAACATTTGGCAGCTGGACGACAATCTCCCACTTTGTCTGGTTAATAAGTTGGAGTTATGCTCAAGTCAACAAAATCGGAAAGATGTGACTGTGCAAAGAAACCAAATGGGGGGTTTTTTAGAAGCAAATTGCACGCTTGGCGCACAACATAATAAAACTAAACATCATAAAATAAATAGATAAATGAAAAAATAAAAAGAGGAAATAAGATGAAATCCTAAATAGTTACCGAGGAAGAGTCAGAAACTAATTAGTAATTAAGTGCTAATGAATGACTGGCTAATAAGTAGTTTCCGAGTATCTCCAGATGGTGACCGACTGAGTACTTTATGTACCAATGTATAATGATTATTGATAGTCTGTCTATGATTCTGTATGCTAGTACTGATACAACTGAAACGTCCAAAGCTCCGAATTAAGTACGAAATGTTCTATACCCAATAATCAACATTTATAATAAGAGGGAATCATCCTACTGAAGCCAGACACTACAAACATTCGCAAAATTAAATAATAATAGTAACTATAAAATCTTTCAATTCAGGGCACATTTCCATCAACATTCACATCTGCTATTGGAGATGTCTCTGCGGGGTGCAGCCACAAAGAGAGAGGATTAAGGGGCCGCCTGCTTAAGTTATTCCTGAGCCCCAGGACGGTTCTGTCAATATTTACGACCATACGCCACCTTTTCCTAAAGCCGCGAACTGAACACTTGACTGTCCGAACGTGTGGTTTCAGCCGATACGCAGAGCATCAGAAAATATGAGCATTTTCAAAAACGACAACAACAACAACAACAACAACTAACTGAACTCTTGCAGATGAGCAGAAATAACAATACGTGGAGTGTGAAAAGGCTCAGAGGCTGTTGTGAAGGCAGAGCGCTGACCTTGGTGCTGAATTACTCCTGCTGAACGCTGCGTGCCTGTGCTCTCATAGCCTGCTGATGGCGTGCTGTAGCACGACCAGAGCTGTGTGTGTGTGTGTGTGTGTGTTTTAACATACTGTGCATCCCGGACGACACCACCCACGCAGCCAGATGTAACCATTTCAAAGAACAGTTCAAGCTTTCATGAAAAGAAGTAAAAGGCACAAGTGGAGCGTCCGACAAAGGGGGCTTGTCGTGTTGATTAAAAGAAGATGTTCAAGTTTTGGCATTCCTGCACTTAAGAGCACTTACGTTCTCAGGAAATATTCCCAGCAACGATGTGTATTTTCATATATTTATGGTCGAAATTACGTTTCAGCTTAAACTGGCCGAAAATAGTGGAAGATAAAAAAATTCTCTTAGTGATGAAAAAACCCAGAGATGAGAGAAATACTCAAAAAAAAAAAAAAAAAAAAATAGGAAACATACCATATACAAACTGTGGTAAAAGTCCTGCACTCAAACTAGCAAAATGCTGGTAAATATGCAAGGGCAATATTATTGGATCTTTATCAGTGATGCAGCTTTATGTACTGCTGAGTAGTTTAATACATAAATAACACAGCTTTATAAACTGATTTGCATTTAAAACCTTAATCTGTTGAAATAAATTATTTCCCTTAAGGGAAATAATTTAAGACTATAATTTAAGACTATAGTATAAAGTATAAAATAGCGTAAAAAGGAAAGAGAAGAAGAAGTACCATAAAACTGGATTTGGTTAAACTCTTCACCACCGGAGAAAACAGACAACAGTGCCTCAGCAGACGAGACTTTTCCAAATGCTGTATACCTAATTCTTATGCTTCTAGTTTCATGTGCCGTAGCTAAGTCAATATTTGCTTTGAGGCGTAACAGTCTAATACAGTGTTTAGTCACTGTGATGCCAATATTGAGGATCACGGAGTCACAAGGAAGTATCAGCTGAATGCCAGATTTTTCATGTCCATGACAATACTTTGCACATGTATCTTGACAAGACTTAATTATCTGTGGAATATTACCTTCTGAAAACCCTTAACAACTCATATATCCTTTTTTGACTTATGTTAAATCAAGACACTGTAAACAAATCATGCAGCCAAGGTAATTTCCTCTAAAACTAATAGAAATTCTATTTCCCTTCCCGCCGTCTCCTTCTGTTGTTTTCAGAAACATCCCTGGGGTCACACGGAAACTCACAAGGAAGCACACACACAGAGACACAATCACACAACAGGCACCATGCAGGAGTCGGAGCCGACGGTGTGCCAACTGCAGCCAAACATCATCTCAGTACGTCTTTTCAAGAGAAAGGTTGGTGGTCTGGGCTTTCTGGTGAAGCAGAGGGTGTCCAAGCCACCTGTCATCGTGTCTGACCTCATCCGCGGAGGCGCGGCAGAGGAGTGCGGGCTGGTGCAGGTGGGCGACATCGTGTTGGCTGTCAACAACAAGCCCCTGGTGGACCTGTCCTACGAACGGGCCCTGGAGACGCTGAAGAACGTGTCACCCGAGAGCCACGCCGTGCTGATCCTCCGTGGGCCCGAGGGCTTCACCACCCACCTGGAAACCACTCTGTCTGGAGATGGCCGCCAACGCACAGTGAGGGTCACACGCCCCGCTTTCCCGCCCTCAAAGTCCTACGAGCACTGCTCTCCTCTCAGCTCATTCGAACCTGGGCAGCAGCAACTCAGCAAGGAGCCCCAGCTCAGGGCCATTGAGAATTTGTCCTCTCCGCCCATCACACATTCTCTCCTGCAGAGGGGAGGCGTGCAGGCCCAGGACCCCTCGCTGATGAGGGACGGGGGCCGCGGGGCTCTTCTGTGCAACGGGCTGGAGGAGAACAACGAGCTGCTGAAGGAGATCGAACCAGTGCTGCGCCTCATCAAAAACAGCAAAAAAGAGATCAATGGAGAAGGCCAGAGGAATGCGGGGAGAAGAGACGCCGAGATTCAAGTAGCCTGGTAATTTGCAATGTGATACTACCTTATTGATCCCTTAGCTCAAGTGTCTTTGTGCTTGTTCCCCTCCACGATGTGGATTGGACTTAGAGCCCAGTGGAATCAGAATCAGGATTTAGGTCAAGAACTCTTCAACAAGGTGGTTATTAGCCAACACCAGTGCCTACACCTGGCCCTCTGATTGAAAGAAAGTCTCCCTACTCACCCCCAAACTACCTGACCCAGCTGTGTGATATTAGCTACCACAGGCAGGCTCTCATTCACCTAATATGACTCAGTGTACAGTGCCAGGTAATTACTTTCTGCATACTGGTCTCTAGCAAACCTCAATTAAGATGACAAAGCCCACAACATTAATCCATTTCAGGTGCTGTTTATCAGGACAAATGCTTCATGTAGCTTCTTGTAAACTTCTTTGAACAGCTTCCTCTGGCATACTTTATAGTTCACATATAAATATTTTAGGATAGACAGCTGCATTCATCAGTACTGACATCAGTTGCCATTTTAATGAGACATAGTAGACCCAAGTTAGCACAGCACCACACAAAGCCTGTGACAAACCTGTCATTTAACCATCCTTTATCAAGTCTCAAGAGAACCAGACTCAGAACAGTTCATCTTTATTATGGAGGTCAGGTGCAGCAGGATTTCAGCTAGCAGGTAGTAGAAAGTGTGGAATTAGCCATAATTCTGTATATTTAGCATGTCTCCTTATTAACACTGAAAAGGAAGGACTCACAAATGTCGCTTTTTTGTTTTAATTGTACACTATAGATCAACTTTTCATGAGGCTTTGCAGTCTGGGTCAGTATTCCATCCCTGACTCTGTCTAAATGGTCTGCACTATGTATTTGATATTGGCGTCTCAGTTATCTGCTATTGTACTCCCACGGCCAATTGAAATCAAATTGAGGCTACAGTCTCCATGAATCAATATCTCATTCTTGACCAATCCATGCACATCCTCCTCTCTTTCATAAATACACTTTGAGTGATTCATTGCATACTAGCGAGATGTGCTTCATGGGAAGAAAAGTAATACAAACAAAAAAAACCTCAAAGCATGAAGAGAAGTAAAAATGGCTTTTCTTAATGGTTCACAGGTGTGGGGTTACAAACTTTTAGACCATCTGTCCTCCAAACATGTGTTTATCAGCATTTTTAAGGAGCTGACTAAATTAATTTTATCTTCTGGTTTAGCGTTGAAAGAAGGCTCTTTCAATAGTTCTAATTACATTACAAGCTAATGAGAAATGTAATTGTGAAGAGAGTATCCAGTAATATCTGCTTTTTTCTAGGCAAAAACATCTCTCGAATTATTTCTTGATGACTATTTGCCTGGAACAGAATGACACATTATAACTGATAGCTTGTTTTCTGAGGAGAAGCTGTTACAATTTCAAAATCCAGCATGAGGTTGATGATGCTCTACATCACAGTCAGAGCTAATGATAAATGATACGTACAACTCCTGTCAATGTTTCTGCACGTCTGAGCTCCACCTCTGAATTGTGGGGATAAATATGCTCTTGCACAATGTGGCAATAAAGAGATACAGTGTGACAGAGAGTGTGAAAGAGAGAAGGGATGCCTGTGAGGATTTTCAATTTGCATGTATTGGGGGTGGGGGCATGTGTGTGGGCGTTTTCCATCGGAGGAATGCAAACTTGAAATCACACGCCGATGAGTTTCTCGTATTTATTCATGGCTCGGTTTTCCACAGCAGAGACCCCCCCCGACTCCTTTAGTCTCCAAAGATCAGTTACAGTTACAGTGCAGAGTGAGATCTCTCACTGTTCATAACCTGTTCATTTTTATCTTTGCTAATATTTTTGACAGAAATCCAGTGGATCCTCTTGATTTATCATTTGTTTTTGCAGATTCCCCCTTCACACTCACAACAAGTTAGAACAAAGCTAGGGTGACACAATCCAGTTAGTGATCTCCATGCTGGGGCAAGATGTCTCATGGCAACACCGCAACAGGCATAAACGAATAATACGAGAAAGCCTCCACCTACATTACCACATAACAACAAATTCTGCAGAGACTCCTGATGTAACAGTGTTCTGGTCATTTTGTAAGGGTATACAACTGCTGTATTGTTTTGTTTGTTTGTTTTTTTGTTTTTTGTTTTCTAAAGATGGAATACAGGTCTGTGTCTGTATGTACATTCATGCTTTGGCTGGGATTTGAACATGAAATGAATGACCTGTTTTTAAACTGTGTTTGACTTCTAGTGATCTTGGTGTGGGAAATGGCACGTCTCCCCAGCTGGCGTCAGATAACAGCAAAATGCTGGAAAACATGCCGGCGGTGCTCAACAAAACTGACACTGACAAGGTAAAAGGAAACAAATTCCCAAAGTTTTGCCTCTACTTGAACTCTTTTGCCTGAAATGATTTCAAGGGTTGAACAGCTCTACTCACTTAGATCAGTAACTCGAAGATGCTTTGGCCTTTTGTGTGTGTGTGCATGTGTTTGCAAGTGTTCATACGCAGGCTTGCTAAGTGAATCTCTGCAGCTGTATAATGCATGTGCATCCATGGCTGCCTTTGCCTGTCTGGCTCTTTAGCCTTGCACAGTAATCCACACTATTGCCACTTTGTATGCTTTCAGAAACTGAGCACGCACATCTGTGTTGCTTCTTTACGCATAATGTCAAAGCCTTTGCTTAAGATCCCATCACCTAGGCATTAGATCTTTCCGGGGGAAAGCTGCTGCAGCATTAAATCCAGCTTATGCCTGCCACACAGAGGGGTCTGGTCACAGGTCTGAGTGTCTTTGACAGGGGTAGTGTCATAATCTGCACATGGTCCGTATTATCCACCCACTTGTGACGTCCCTCGAGCCCCCATCAATGGGACCGGATGTCGCGAAATGATTCCAGGAGGCATAATGAATATGTGCAGCTGCTGATCTATCTCTCTCCATCAAATGTGGCCCCTGTTGAAAGGATCCAGTCCCTGAGACCTACAGAGAAGAGAGTGTTAATGTGCAGAATGTGTTTGTGAGAATTATTGTGTTAGTGTTGGTAGGAGAGAGAAAGGGGGGATGTGGATGGTGTATGCTTGACGGCGGTTAGAGAGGATATGATCTGGTAAGAAGCCATATGCTCCTGCTTGTGTGTGCTCAGACTGACGACATGTGCTTATGAGGAGGTGTGTTTGGGACGTGGAATCAGTGTGTGTGTGTGTGTGTGTCTATGTGTGTGCGTCATGCAAGCGTTTTTCTAGACACCGATGCTAACTTTGATGGCTCATTGCTAAGTGTTTAAGGCGACAGACTCAAGACAGAGGGTAAGCTCATCAAGAAAAGCAAATAAAATAGTTTGAGAAATTTTAATTTAAATGTTTGCATAATTAAATACAAGGATTTTGAGTGACATGTCGAACTGCAATTAGTTCTCTCACTTTAGTGAAGGATTGTCCATGTGCCCTCCAGCCTGAGCTTCTGCCTCTGCATAATTTCATGTTTAATAAGCCTGCTGCAAAGGAAAGTCGCCAGAATGTTCTGTCAAATTAGACCAGCTAGTTGGGTTGTTGGTTTTGGAGACACCACCTTTAACGATCCATTGAAAGCAGAGAATATGCCCCCATTTTTGTGTGTGTGTGTGTGTGTGTGTGTGTGTGTGTGTTTTGTTTTCACACATATTGGCTTGATCATCATTGGACAAGGGGCCAAACCATAAATTTGCTTACCAAAAAAACATAACTAAAGTATATAAATATTTAACAAATACGACATCTCTTTCCACATCTCATACTATTGGTCTCATTTTTTTCTTTTTTGCTTGTTTCATCTGAACTGTCTTGTGCTCTTCATCTCCATTTCCAATCAGGAGTTAAAATGATGAGTGAATGAGGGACTTTTATGACGTAATTTAATTTGCAGGAAAGATTGTGATCATTACGAAATTATGTTCATAAGTTTCAATTATCTTAATAACTAGCACAATGGATGCACTCCTCTGTCACATCCACACCTTATTCTTGACATTAAGGCCTGGTGATTAACGCACAATGGAATTTACACAAGCTGTTAGGTGTATATTTGGTCCAACAGCTTCACTCAATAAAACTGACTACACGGAGGAGGATTGTGTCATTAAAACAGGATGATTTATTTCTTTGATTGACAAACAAAGAGTCAAGGATTCAGTATCTGTTTTTCCCACTGTAAAACAGAGTCATACATCTTTCAGTATTAGTTTCTTGTCTTGGAAGGCTTGTAATTCCCAAAGGCACACTACCTTTACATGCCTATGCTTGTAAGCCTTTCGTAAGCCCATCACCTATAAATATTAACTGTGACAGATTTAGACTTGAAATTCTTACTTATTTCTGGAACGGTTTCCTGATTTTGGATAAAGGCACACAAAAGTAGGCTATCATTTGTAGCTGTAGCTTTTGCTCTTGTGTTTTTACTTTTTGAAAGACCAATAAATAAATACACCAGCCTCAAAACTCTTTAAATCACAACTGCTGCTTCAACATATGGAGAAAGCAAAGCTTGGTTATTTCTGCTAACACTGTACAATAACGATGCCACATTCTGCATTTTACAGATACAAACACAATTGCTGTTAGTGTAAATGGATAATGATAAAGGTATGACATTAAATTTACTGCTCATTATTACCTAAACTGTGCTTTTATTTGATTGCCTATACTGGGGCATAGTGAATGCGTAATGGTTCTTGACAGACTTGCTTGCCCAGTTGAACTGGCCAATCTATGAGTGGAAAATCACTGTTCAGCGGAGAGGTTTAGCAAAAGGTCAACTGGACCATTTCCATACATCTATTTCGAATGTATTTATCTGCCTTTATCTTTCTTGAACTTTGTCTTTCCTGCACAAATATTTAATTAGTGGTATTTTAATAGTTGACCTCACTGACTGACTTGACTTTGACATTTAAAATATACATCAGTACACATGTATTACAAAGAAAAAAAGTTAACTGACATTTACAAGTTGTTCATATAAACAGGCTTCTCTGAAACTTGCATGTGACATTAATAAAAAGTGCCTTTAGTGAATGTAAATGCCATAGCTATGGCTTCTGGTCAGTGAGTGACAAGTCTAATATTCATATTGGAAAACACAGTTTTTCTCTTCTTTTCATGTCAACAAGCCTTAAAAGTCTGCATACGATTTTCTTTGGCTGTTCGATTGAGAGCGTCTTTACGGTCCAGTGGCCTTCGTTCTCATCCACGACATCAGTGATAACAATGTGTCATATCTGAACCGCACCGTGGGGGTTACAGCTGGACATGAACACACAAGAAGCAGGCTCTTTGCAAGCTCTAGTGTGTGAAAAACCAAATTCAATTCAGTCCACCTCATTCCTTTCTGCAGTTTAAGAGGACACGAAATGACAATGAGACTCAACTGGTCTGTCCCTGCTGGTATTCATCTCCCTGGCGAGCATGATGATTGTGTCACTGTTGTTCAGAAGCTGCTCCACTGTGCGATTAACAATGCTGCGGGAGATGATGAAAGAGCTTCTAAGGTGTGGGATTGATTATTCTGTTTTTAGGTAATCACTCAGGGCCTTTCTCTAGGAACGTTTACAGTTGGCTTTGGGGTTAAATTGCAGGCATTCATCAGTCAGTAGCTACAGTATTGGAAACCACAGTGAACCAAAAGGAATCTTGCCATCATCCTGCTGTTCAATGCCGATTGTCTTTGTAATGGAGCGGGAAATAAAACAGAACTGGATGAAGGAGAGAATTTAAGTGGTTCCTCTGTCTGTTTGAAAGAGGCTTAGGCACAATCATTGCATTTCATTGAGACAAGAGAGAAAGTCCACAAAGAAAGCTTTTTGCCTTAAAGTGGCTGCAGTGCTGTTAACAGTGCTTCCACATATCACTTATGGTGTTACCATCTCAAACCTGTCGATTAATGTCCATTTAGGGCACTCAGATCCAGTCGCACACTGTGGGAGGCATTCCTTTTTGGCTTTCCTCAGTACAACTCTCACTCATAAACAACTTTCACCTTTCACCAAAGGTGTCTCACAAGTCAGAACCTATTAGCCAAACACAGTACAGAGGCATGAAGTAATAACATCTGTGCTCTTTACAGCCTCCGGCCCAGGGTAGGACCTCGCCCAGTAAGTCACTGCAAAATGGCAGCCCCTCCAAATGCCCTCGTTTCCTAAAGATCAAGAACTGGGAGACTGGCACCGTCTACAACGACACACTCCACCACAGCTCCGGCAAGGTGAGACATCCCAGTGCCAGGGAGGCATCCCGGTGCCTCTCTGTTCTCGTTCATATCCAGCCCTGACGTTAATTGGCAAATCAGATGGGCTTGTTCATAAAAATGAACATTATGATTAACAGTGGATGGGTTGTAAGTGGGTGAAATGATACATTATTTATTAGGAAAATGTTTAATTACATTACCCACAGTGATCCCCCCACAGAAGAAACAATAAATGTGTCTTCCCATGAAAAGAGACACTGTGTGCTTTTAGACATAGCAGCTTAACTTCATTGATTAATTTAGTCTTCTGACACACGTCAACAGGATCAGTCATAATCTAATGTAAAAAAATGTAAATTAAACCTTTGATAAAAGCATTTATCCTCCTGATAAATGCTGAGTTTCATCAGAGCTGTTTCCTCTGGAGATCTTCCTCTGTTCCGACAAGTTCATAGCTACAGCTTTTAGTGTTGCTGCTTTGATATCCCGCAACAGAAATCACCTATAATGCTTGTGATGCTCATCATGATTTAAAAGTCAACATAATCTCCAGGGACCGGTAGAGGTGCAGTCATTGCAAGAGCAGGCTTTTAAGCCAGAGAGAACAATTAGTTCAGGTGACTGGTGGGCAGTTGATGTATGTGATGTATGTGTATTTCCAACTTTGAGTAAATGAAATGTGCATTTGTATTGATCTGAGATTGTGGTCCTATAGCACAACATTTGGTTGCATAAAATGTTATATTTCACCTTTAAAATTATATTGAAGCTATTTCAGTTATTTGTGTGCTGACCGCAACCAAGTGATTATTTTTATCATAGAGCAAATCCTTGCAATTGAGAAGCTAGAACAATAGAAAAGAGTGGCCTTCATGCCAACGCTTTCGACTGAAAGTACAGACTCATAGCATTAAGAACTAAAGATGAAACTTTAGTTGCCCCTTTAACACAAATGTACTAAACAACGTGCTTTTTTGGGCAAACAGTTGATGGATGGACGGTCTGCACCCTCAACCCCACCCACTTTGAAAAACTGAATGAGGTTATTTCCAAAACTTTGTTGAGGATAAAACTCCAAAAAGTAAAGACAGAGAAAATTGATTTCTTATCTCTGTTCATCAATCAACCGCTCTGGTCATCCATGTTTTCCACTTTAACAATGACCCAAAGTTTCTTCCTCTAGTTAGTAAGCCAGTCTAGCAAGCACAAGGTGAACCCCGCTGTTTAAGCATCCGCCCTCCCCAAAACACTGCAGCCATTCGTAAACAGCAACCTAATTACTTCAGTGACTTATCGAACAGACTTTGCATCCAAATGAATGGCAAGCAGTGGCGTCTTCAGATTTATTATATATCACAGACGCCGCTGTATTCTAGGATGATCCGTCTTTTTCGAAAAGGACAGCTGGCTGGCATGAATGCCCAGAGCAGTATGATGAGCGGACGTGCTGGAGCACAAGTGATTCCTTTGTTTTATTTTTAACACTCCCTGCTCCACTCATCCATTTCCCCCTTTTACTCTGTCACCTCTTAGTATTCATGTTTTCCTGCCTCAGCTTTGTTCTTGTTTCTTGTTGTCAATTATCGTTTATTAGTTTTCGTTTCTATTTGCAGTTAACCCTTTATTTTTATCTTCGGTTTCTTGAGCACTTTCCCAGATTTTCTCAATTTCCTTTTCCATTTTTCTTTGTTTTGACTGACTGCGATGATGCGTGTCATCTTGTTTAACAACCTTTTTTCCTGGCTTTGTTGAGTGAGGGTTAACTTGTTGGAAGGGACACAGAGGGAAGTTTATTTTTGACAGACTGCCGGTCCACGTCTGCGTGTTTGGACAGTGCAAGTGTGTGGTTCAGCGTAATAAGCCAATTTTAGCAGCAGGGTCACTGTCAAATTTCCTCTTCGACTGCATCGTTTTTGTCATCCTCTTGCTCACTCATTCGATCTCTCTCTAAGCTGGTGAAGGCATTTAGGCAAACCAAAGTGACAGCTGACTTCAGCTCTAATCATATTAAACTGACCACACAAGGTTGCTCTAAGCTATGAGTAATTTTCTCTCTGCATCTGTCCATTTTCTTATTTTCTGTCTTTCCTCCTCGCTCTCTATCTTCCTGTCTCGTCTTAATGGAGGGATACCAATTCATGACTCACTGACTTACTCATTCATTAACATGCGTGCCAGCCATGTGTGAGCTATATAATGACAGAAAATGTAAAACAATTATGATCTTTTACATGCATTAAGAGTCTGCAACTTTAAAAAAAAAGTTATTTCAGTATGCATGGGTTCTACAATAAATATCTGCAATTTATTATTCAATACAATTTTTTATTCATTTAAGATCCTGAATTTTAGTACCTTCTTCATATGTCAAAAGAGGTGATCATGGTTCATACAACAGCAGAAGTTAAAAAAGAAACAAGAATAACTACAAGAAACTAGATTGGGTAACAGTTTTCTTTCTTTCTTTTAATAATTATATTTGCTTAAAAATGAATTCAAGTTTTACTTAGGTCTGTTTCACGTCAAGCCGAACCAAGACTTAGTTTAGAGACTTAGACTTAATTGGTTAGTCTAAAATGAATAGAGAAAAGAGGTAATGTAATAGCTCTGCCTTCTGTGAATTAAGGGGATGCTTTGCTTTGCTGATGATGCATTTAATTATAACACAGAGATGGATGCCTTACCAGTCTCTTGTGAGTTAATAGGAATCCTGAAGGCCACTGAAATATGCTGAAGAAATGTTTGCCTAATATAACTAACACCTCTTTTTTGGGCACACAGAAGCCAACACAGTATCTTCTGTCAGTGTTATTCTTTGCTGTAAACTAAGTTTTGTCAATATTTGCAGATACATTACCAGAGAGTTGTACCATGTGCCATGATGACCTGCCTGTGTCTTCAGTTGCATGTTGGCGCTGAAGAAAAAAAGAGGCAGAATTCATCCCTGAAAAAGCCTCCATCATCTGTCATGTTATTTATCTTTTCAGATGCAAATCTGCACTGAAAATGTGTGCATTGGCTCTGTGATGATGCCCAACCAGTACGTCCGCAAACCAGATGAGGTCAGAAGCAAGGAGGAGCTTCTGTCACTTGCCACTGATTTCATAAACCAGTACTACACCTCCATCAAAAGGTAAGAGTTCACCTCAGTGGGTAGCTTAGAGCTAAAGTTCTGTGTAATATTATGCTGTTCAGTGAAAATCAAAAAAATACCTGGATAATTAACGTTTTCTAGGTTCAGTTTTTGGACAAAGAACACGACTCAAAGTATTGCTACTCCTGGTCAAATAGTACTCTGTGTTTTTCTTCTTGTCTTCACTGTGTAGAATGATGTATGTGCACAGTCAGACACTAGAAGGCCAAAAATATTAAATTCTTGTGTGCTCATTAAGAATCTGATTTCATGAGGCACAGCCTACAGGTGTGATTTGTGACATCACAAATAATTTTGGAATTCCACCCTGATGCAATCCTAAGCACACACCTCTGGGATGTGAAAAAATTGAACCGTCCAGTACACACACATTGAGAATGGACTCTGAAGTAGTTAAACTTGAAATTAAAACAAATTTAGAGGAGTAGATTCCATTTTAATTATTTTCATTTTTTTTCATTAGACTTTGTTGATTTATCAATTACAATAACCATCTTAAACTCACTTTAGAGAACTTTTATGCATGCCTTTATTAGAGATGCACAATATACAGTATATTGGACCAATAAACTAGAGACCCAGTAACTGGAAATTTATATTAGTTGTTACTGGCAAATAATGAAGTTATAGCTGATAAATAGAGCCAGTAAAATGAATCCATCTGCTTTCATTGACTTAACCAGCATAGCATTGGCACACTCAGATACAGTAGGTGGTGGAATGCATCTTTTGCTAGTTTGTCAATATCAAAGAAGAACAAGAAAAGGAAGAAGACAACAACGATGCAGAAGAGCAGCATCATAACTGCAACTACTACGAAAAAATGCATTTGATTTGACAGTGAATTTTTGTAGGCAGTGATTAAGTTTGTGTGCAATAAATACAGCAAGAATTTAAAACAACAGGAATTTCTTTATTTCAAAAATCTCAAACAGAGACTTCAGATGTGGCCATGGGTACTTTTGTGATTAGTGATGATCTTTAGTTTCTGTTTCCATAATTACTATTTCACGAGTAACTTGTTAAAAAATGCAGCAAACACATGGAACTTGACTTGACTTTTAGAAACGAAAAGAAAACTCATCTGCTGACTTCAAAGCTATGCTTCCGAGTAATGAGTAACTGGAACCTTCATAGAAATGTAGGTGCAAAATTTGTCTTTCAAATTAATTGGACTAAATATCAAAATTTTGCAATAACTGAATATACAAGTAAAGTGCATTTACTCAAAAAATGTACTTAAGTACAGTCCTGAAGTAACATAAATGTACTTTGTTACATTAGGGTAGCCAGTTAGCCTGGTGTGCCATACTAGCTTTAATTGGCTTGGGTAACGATCAGTGATGAAAGGATGAACGAAAAATGTTACTTTACTTTAAAGCTAAAGTTACTTTAACTAGAATGTCTTCAGGTACAACTAAAGGTACTCATTTAAAAATGTTCTTAGATAAAAGCAAAAACATAGTTAAATGTGCATTTTTATCAAAGAAAGAGGGATTTAAAAATGCATATTATTAAGATAATGATGATGTTAAAATGATTTAAAAAAATGTTTAGGTTACAAAGTAAAATGCATTAATATGTCAATATATACACATCTCAGTGCAGAGTCATTGGAGGATCCAGAAATGAGGTAAGATATTTATTGAATAACAGGGACAATGCAGCCCTGAGGAGGAACAGGCTGGTGGCTGGAAATCAGGGCTTAAGGTGGTGGCTGGGAAGCTGGGGCAAAACATCTTCTCTACATCATCCACATTGTTTCCACATTAATACTTGAAAACACATGAACACAGCAAAATCAGAAGAATAGCTTTCCAACACATGAAACAGGACCATCTAAGAAGCATGTGAATGCAGCGCATGCATGGAAGTGTAACCCAGCTAATATGGAGAGTCAGTCTGGCAGAATGGAAGCTGCAAGACTGAG
Organism: Scatophagus argus; assembly: GCF_020382885.2. NCBI lineage: Eukaryota > Metazoa > Chordata > Actinopteri > Scatophagidae > Scatophagus > Scatophagus argus. The sequence continues at coordinate 16,827,667 of NC_058496.1, read as the reverse complement.
TATTTGTTGAGTCCCTCTTGATTATGGAACAGGTTACAGCCGGTGGTGCTCTGCTATAATGCCAGCACACCTGTGTCCACTCACATTCACACACACACACACACACACACACAGAGGTTTGTACAACCATGCTTGTTAGGACATTGCACTAACTTCCATTCATTTTCTATGACCTAATCCAAACCCAAACCATAACCATAACTAATCTATGTATAACCCTAACCTTAACCTAATCTCAATTCATATCAAAGCCCTTACCCTGACTTTAGAAATGAGGTTTTGCCACATTAGGACCAGTCTTTGGTCCTCATGAGGACTACTGGTCCTGACGAGGCCATTGTTTATACCAGAAAAGGTCCCCAGTAGTTAACAAAAATGTCGACACACACGCACACCTATACACACACACAAAGGGAGAGAGCCATTTGGAATTCAGGGAAATGCACCTATCTATCAATCTATCTAAATATCTGTCTATATATATATCTCTATCTATCTATCCATATATAGATAGATATAAATATTGATATGGATATAGATATAGATATAGACATATAGATATGTACATGTATCACATGACGTGTGGCTAAGTTATTCAGTGCTCGCAGAGGTTGCTACTAGATGATCTACCAAAGGGATCATGCTCATTGGGTATGCTGAGGTATAGAAGTGCTAACTTTAACCTTAATGAAACAATTCCTTGTCTTAAACCACTGTTGTTAAGTGCAGACAGTTACCTCTCTGTGCCCTGCTATTGTCACCATCAGCTTCTTTATTGCCACTACTTATTAGACTCCTTTCTTTTTCTCCGTTTTTTATCAGAACTTTTTGAAGTACAAAATACTGTTTAGTAGCAACTGCCTTTGCTAAATTTGTCAGACATTTTGGCTTTTCAGACACATGTACATAAAAGTTAGCACATAAACTGCCAGCTTCAGTCAGTTGAGCCAGCATGTAGGTATGATAGTCTGGCTCCAGCACATGCCAGTTATAGATGATGAGACAATTAAGAGAAATTAACTGCAACAGGTCCACATCTGTTCATATATCTATAAGGGATCCTTACAAAGTGCTATATGTGTGTATGTACACGTTCTCTTACTCTGTTGCACCTGTGGACATGTCCTGTCCCTACAGGTTTGGCTCTAAGACCCATCTAGACAGGCTGGAGGAGGTAACCAAGGAGATTGAGGCCACAGGAACTTACCAGCTCAAAGATACTGAACTGATTTATGGAGCCAAGCATGCCTGGAGGAATGCTGCTCGATGTGTTGGGAGGATCCAGTGGTCCAAACTACAGGTAATATACAGTATGTTTAAGATCAAAGCATGAGTATGTTAGCATTTCTTTACATGCTGTTTTTGAAAATTTGACAAGTGATATTGTTAGTTTTCAAGATGCATTGCATTTGCAATTTTGTATAATATCCAAAATATTCAGAGATAAAGAAAAAAAAAACACTTGGTTCAGTCATTTGTTTAGCTTTACCACAAACATACAGATATTGTCAATTCAATTTAATTCAATTCAAGTTTATTTGTACTGGCCAAAATCAAAAAACACAATGCCTCAGTGGATTTTGCAGTGTGTATGGTACATGACAACCTCTGTCCTTAGACTGATTCAATTGAGAAAAACCACCCCCCCCCTCAAAAAAAACATTTTTAGATAAGAAACCTTAGAATACCTCTCCCAGGACTGACAAAGGTGCAATAGATGAATACATGCTATTCTCAACCTCCACCTCTGACTCCACTTACCCTGCCATTAAAACCTTAAGTGGTACTCATATTGCTCCTGCAGAATCTTACAAATTTAATTTTAATTTAATTTAATTTTTGATTTTATTTACTTTATTAATCCCAAGCTGGGAAATTACTTTTCTGCATTTAACCCATCACTGATTGAAACACACAGGAGCAGTGGGCTGATTTGGCTTGACAGCATGCTATCATTCTAAATTCATACTCACCAGTTGACACAAAAATTAAAAATCCAGCTTGACTTTTTGTATAAAATCAAAAGATGTCTGTCATCTTCCCACCGCAAAACTATTGTTCAGTCTGCTCTTGACTATGGTGATATTCCGTACAGTCATCATGCTGCCCCGTCAACACCTCAGTGGTTAAACCCAGTGTATCACAGTGCATCATGCTTTATCACAAATGCCAAATCTTGTATTTATCACTGTTCTCAGCAACAGACATTTGGATGGTCATCCTTACAGTCGTCTCATGTTACTCATTTATAATGCGCTACTGTTGAAGTTTCCAAACTGCCTCACATCTCTTCTCTTATTTAAAGCTAGCAGCTACAGTACACAATCTAGCAATTATTTAACTTTAGATTTCCCTTGGGTTTGCACAAATTCCATCAGATCTTGGTCCAGGTAGTAGGCCCCTTTAAATGGAATGAGCTACAAAATGCACTTACGAACTAGAATCTTGCATTCCCCTTGGTTGTTTGAAAACTCTGCTATCCAATGTTTTTAATGATTCGTGTTAATGTTTTAATTAACTCCTTGTTTGCTGATTGTAGTCCTGTGAATGTTTTTTATTTTCCTTGTCCTCGGGCACTCTTGAAAAAGAGGTCCTAATCTCAATGCGACTGCCTGATTAAATAAAGATTAAGTAAGAGTCACATGTAGAGAACATGCCATCATTATCACACATTACAAAATTATTGTGTTGTTCTGAGTTTTTATTTTCATCTTTGCTTTCCAGGTCTTTGATGCTAGAGACTGCACAACAGCTCATGGAATGTACAACTACATCTGTAACCACATCAAGTACGCCACCAACAAAGGCAACTTGAGGTAAAATACACACACACACACACACACACTGCTCAACTATTTCCTTAAGTCTTGCTTCCTTTTGTTAAACTTTGCTCATGTTCCTCCAACCTCTCCCCATCTGTCCTCCCACCCATACCCTGACTTGACCCACTGTCCCATCTGTCAGTGTGTGCTCTGTCTCCTAAAGCTGTCTCTGACGCTATCTGCTGCCTGTCTATCTGTTAGTGTCTTGGCACCGATCACTGCCCCACTGGTGAGGTGGTGGACTTTGCAATCAAGCAGTCATTTGTCAGACCTGTGCAGCGCTCCCTCACTTTTTTTTGCCAAATCCTAATCACTTGTGACACCTCATATTTGCTTGTTGGATGATGGAAAGCTTCTGACTCATTACTACGGTTAGCCTGGCCCTCGGAAGGACAGCTCGGATACACATGTTGATAAGAGACAGTGCAGCACTGAGGCTGTGGCTCTCTCAGCCTGGCCTGCTTTCATATAAATAAACACAGACACATAAATAAACTAAAAGTAAAAAGTGGTGTTGCAATGTGTTGCAGTGGTTTTGGAATTATTCTGCCTATTCAAAATTACATGTTAAGATAATAGAAACTGAGATGATTTGAAGAGATGTTCCTAAAATGATGCAATAAAATGAGATTTGTTGTTGGCATGGTTTTAATGATAAAAATGAACTTGTCTTCAGTGCACAACACAGAGATTGTTATGTTGAATTATTATGTCATCTAATTTCACTTTAAATAGGTTTCAAACGAACTAAAACACAGTTTTGGAATTATTTGTTTTAACGATGTCACTTTCTTATTACTGTATAAAACATACAGCCAATTTAAAATTAACTCAAATCCAAGAGTTAACATGCTTCATATAACAATGCAATGTAGTTGCTCTGTAGTATAATATTTTCTACTTCTTACTGGAAATGGATTACCCCAACTACCCCAACTAACTACCCCAGCTTATTACATTATATGTTTCCCACAAGGGGGCAAATAAAAGTGACGTCTGCTCATACAGACTGTGACAATTGGTTTCACGATTTACACCAGTTTTCACAGCCAAACTGAGTTTCCTGCAGTTGTGGACTGCAAGCACAACTGGCCCAGATTCACACCAGCTGCTCTCCCTCCTCGATGACTTACAACCGGCTTAGTAGTATTAACACTTTACCGGGTCAGGGCTTTAAAGCACCACTGGCATGTAGAACGGACCAAAGGTAGCTAAGCTTTGGTCCTGCTATGAGTCCTTTGACATAGAATAATTAAAATGCCTTTGGACTCAGATTACATGTGCTATTCCAACCATCTGTTAGTGATCTTGTCAATTAATGTATTTAAATATTCATAAACACCATTTAATACTTTGTTACATTGTTGTTTACTTCAAAAACAGTGTGTGCAGGAATCAGCATATTGTTGAACTAATATATTGCTCTGGCACAGTTCTGGAATCTGATCATTTTACTATAAATGTTTTTCAAGACTACTGGCAAAACCTTTTTTGTTATATTTCTCTGTTTGCTTTGTCACAGGTCGGCCATCACCATATTTCCTCAGAGGACAGATGGCAAACGTGACTTTCGAGTGTGGAACAGTCAGCTGATTCGTTACGCAGGCTACAAACAGCCTGATGGACAGATCGTGGGAGACCCTGCGAATGCTGAATTTACTGAGGTACGAGAGAGGAGCTTTTGTTCTTTAAGCCAATGAGGTAAAATTGCACGAATTGACTTTGAAAGAAAAGCCCTATTTGCATTTAGCTTGCATTGTTGCTTCTGGTCACTAGATCTGCATGCAACTGGGATGGAAAGCTCCAAAAGGTCGTTTTGATGTCCTGCCCCTTCTGCTGCAAGCCAATGGAAATGACCCTGAGTTGTTTGAAATCCCAGAAGACCTCATCCTGGAGGTGCCGATTATGCATCCAAAGTGAGTTATGCCTTCCTTCTTTAAGTATGCATGAAATATACGAAATCTAGCAAAACAAGAATTGAAGAGACTGCACAAAAAGACATCCACCTACTCACGCATCCCTTAACAACACTTCTTAAACAATGGTGTACTTTTATGCCAAGAAGTCTGATTGGGTTATTGTCACTTTCCAACTGTGCTGAATATTCCCAGAAAGCACAGCTAGCCGTGCTTTCATCTGTTGCTATGCCAGCTTTTGTGGTAACCATGGGGCTTGTTAGTGAGGTTTCAAGCTTCCTCCTGTTTATTATTATTCCTGTTTATTCTTATGTGTTTACTTTCAAGAAAACTTTTCTTACATTGGTAGGGACTGTACAAAAGCAATATTGCCTGTGAGATCTCAAGGTTTAAGTTGCTGTATCTAAATCACATAATCTCAAAGAAAGAATGGGGTATTACAGCTACAGTGGATACACACACACACACACACACACACACACGGATGCAGACAGAGCTATCACTACATCGTTTCACGCCACAGAGAGCATTTTAGAATCCCTTGACACAATGATCTCTCTGCCAGACTCCCCCAAAATTGGCATCTCTTGCTCCATACCCTGCATCAACTGGCCCTCAGCTCTGGCAGCAGCCTGGCACAGGCCTGCGACCACCAACAGTGTCTCATCATTGCATGAGATTAGACCCAGCTCTGCAAATAATACACTGAAAGCAATGTTATCAGTCGCCCTAGAGAGTGCAATGAGAGGGTGGTGGGAGGTAGATTAAGTGCCTGTCTGCTCTGTCCAGCACTGAAAAGCTGTTAAAAGTGTTTTTGTATGTTAATCTTGATTTTGGCTTCACTCCTGACATGTGTCTGAGGAATAAATATGTGTGCTAAAAAAGACAGCCGCAAATTATAATAATAAGTGACTATGCATTTTGCAGCTGTTGGGTGTTTGCCTGACCTCAGAAGGGAGCACAGTGAATTGAGTTAGTTGAAACAGCTGCAGTTCCCACAACTCATACCCCTGTTTGCTCTGTCCAGGTACGAGTGGTTCAAGGACTTGGACCTGAAGTGGTATGGCCTCCCGGCGGTCTCCAACATGCTGCTGGAGATCGGTGGCCTGGAGTTCACTGCCTGCCCCTTCAGTGGCTGGTACATGGGCACAGAGATTGGCGTGAGGGACTTCTGTGACAGCTCACGTTACAACATTCTGGAGGTAGTGTGTTGTGCCAAAACACATGGAGTCACGCTCCATTGGAATAATCAGAGGCACAGATTGACTGAAGTCTTGTGCAGAGAGGAGCATGTGTTGTGTCACCAAATGACCCAATCAGAATGCTATTCTTCTTCTAATTGTGCACAAAGCTGATTAACAGCACTTGAAAAGAAATAGGGCCATCTTTATCTATCTTTTTGTGTGTCCTCTTCAAGACAACTAAAAGAGAGATTTTTTCATCCAAAAATCTCATTTAATATCAGAATGGTCCAGTTGTGTAGAGCACTTCAGGGTATGTGTGTGGAAGCTTAGTGAAATTAGTGTTAGTGAAATACATAAATTGTTCTTGTAGTTGTTCGTGAAAAGCACTGTTTTTTGGGTTTTATTTTGCATGAATTATTTGATGAATAAGATGACAACTTATTTCCCACCCTGATCTTGTGCAGCTCAGACACAAAATAAAAAAAAATAGTGAGTGGTATCAGAATCAGAATCAGAATCAGAAATACTTTATTGATCCCTGAGGGAAATTGGGTTGTTGGACTGTTGGGTTGGGTTGTTATTGTCATAGATAATGGGCAAGCAACTGAAAGCACATGATACATAGTCTAACATCCCCCTTCTTTTTGTTTCATTACAAAAATACATAACAGATCTTAACTGATGATTTGTCCTATTAATTTCCTCAGGTGTCATTTTGTTGTTTTACATGTGGTACATCTTCAGTTTTTATATAAAACTTTCTTTTTGTATTATGTAGGAGGTTGCTAACAGGATGGCCTTAGACACCAGAAAGACTTCCTCCCTTTGGAAGGACCAGGCGCTGGTAGAGGTCAACATTGCTGTTCTCCACAGTTTCCAGGTAGGAATAGTCATGTTGGACTGACAGCACTTACAAGTGACCAAATTCCATGGAGAAAAAAATACCTCATGTCACCTCTGTGGCATAATACATTATTCCTCTGTCCATTTGTATACTCTGTATACTCTAAGTGCTAATATTTATCGGCAAAATACTGAATATGTTTGTCTCTAGTGCAGTTTGGTTTTTATGTTGCTCATGAGTCGAAACCAGTGATTTTCAGTGGAGTAAGAAATTTAAAGGTAACAACAATATGTCATGTTTGTTAGGGAAGTGACCCCAGGTAACTCAACATTATGTCGCAACTGTTTCCTTAAGCATCAAAGAAAATATATCAGTGAGTTTTTTGTTTGTGTCTCCTAATTTTTAGTCATGCAAAGTGACCATAGTAGACCATCACTCAGCCACAGAGTCCTTCATGAAGCACATGGAGAACGAGTATCGGGTGCGAGGCGGTTGTCCTGGAGACTGGGTGTGGATTGTTCCTCCCATGTCAGGAAGTATCACGCCAGTTTTCCACCAAGAAATGCTCAACTACCGCCTCACACCTTCCTTTGAGTACCAGGTGACCACCACAATAATCACAGACATGCACTCATATTGGTTGGTTGGTTACCAAGCTATGTATAGGAGGTCATTATGAGATTTAAGTTGAAAACCATCACCTGGACTGCAAGTAAACCAGGCAGTCAAGGAAATTGTATACAGAAAACTGTGAATTGCAGCTTCTTTATACCAGGTCACTCCTGAATAATACAATTGAACTCTAATTTCTTTTTCCATGTGCAAAGCCTGATCCCTGGAATACCCATGTGTGGAAAGGAGTTAATGGGACGCCCACAAAGAAGAGAGCTATCGGATTCAAGAAGCTTGCCAAGTGAGTGCACAATCACAAAGAAATATCAGAAGAAAATCATGCTTGGTTTTGTTAAATTAGTGATTTGTTTTCCTTCTTTCCTTCTTCCTGCATTTATAGACTCAAGGTTAAATTGCCGCCTTAAATGTCAAAGATAATATACTGTAGGATGTGTGTATGATAATTTAGGGCCAAACAAGTAATCACATTCTCGACAAAAGGTGGGCACATGGGAAGGAAGCTGGAGTACTCAGCGGTGAAATTCATCCAATCAACCCCTCAGGGAGTAATCAAAGCTTTGTCAGTGTTTTGTTGATGCATGCATGTGCTTGTGCATGCATATGTTCTGCTATTAATATAATTGCCCTGAGGATATGCCAAGCTAGGTAATCACAATTGTCATCCATCTGCTACCTTGACATAATGTCTGTCTACTCCCTGCTGAAGTGAACCACACTGCCCTCAATAATAAATGCGTTATTAGACGTATCAGTGTGAGGGAGTCTTCTGGTTATGGCAGAGGATCAAAAGTTGCGACCTGTGTATATGAATAATTTTCCTTTGTTTGCCTCCATGCATCTCATTCTCTTTGTCTCTCGTTCACCTCTGCAGGGCTGTGAAGTTTTCGGCCAAGCTCATGGGCCAGGCAATGGCTAAGAGGGTCAAAGCCACCATACTTTTTGCCACAGAGACTGGCAAATCGCAAGATTATGCCAAAACCCTCTGTGAAATCTTCAAGCATGCTTTTGACGCAAAGGTAAGCTTGCTCCAATCTTACATCACCTTATCCACAAGTTGAGCAAGCGCTTACGTGTCGTTGTCACTGAGGACATCTAATTGAAAAAGGTAGAATTCAAAGAAATGCCCCGCCACCCCCTTGCTGTCTCATTCTCTGGCTGATGAAGCTGAGCAGATGCCAGAGTACAGGCGACAGGAGGATAGAAGAAAGCGTGTCTTTTGACACATTTTTTTCTTCTCTCATGCAGTAAAGTGCCGAGGGTCAGAGGCAAGATTTAACCACTGAAGCGTTGAGCAGTGCAGTAGTTTAAGACAAGACCCTGAAGCACCCATGTCTGCACAAATCTGGTTAGAAAAGGAGCGAGAAAAAAAAACGCTCAACATGCTGCTCTCAATCATACACTGTGTGCTTTTCCTCCAGGTCACATCTTATTTTCCTTTCCTATTTTCCCAGTGTGATCAATCAAACAAGAAGACATTCATGCATGCAAGTGTGTGGATGTGAGAGTGGGTGTCTGTAGATAGCAGGTCAGATGTGAATGCTCTGGGCAAATCTTTGTTGTTGTAGGGCTAAAGCCTGTTTCCTCTTCACGCCTTTGGTTTGTGTCTTTTTGCATGTGTGTGAAATGCAAGTGTTTTCAGTGGCAGACAAACACCATCGTGTTGAGAGGTATGCATCATGGATGCTCATTGTGCGGCCGCAGCATATTATCATCTCGTTAGAGGCGAGGACAGAGTGGTCATTACAACTTTCTCTTCTGCCAGCGGCTGTGCGTTCAGCCTTAATTTACATGCTCAAGTCATCTGTTGTGTGGACTGTGTCCAGGACAGTGGATCTAATACTTTCCATTTCAAGGACCCCAAACCTGATAAAAATTAGACCATGAACCCCCATTTGAAAAGATTTTTTGATATTAAGAATTTTGCTTTGTTACAGAAAGTGTATGAAGCCCATGACCAAAATAGTCATATATTCCGTTACTTTGTTACTTATGGATGGAATTATTGTGAAAATAAATATCCTCCTTTGCTGGGAACCACTTGGAATACCCAGACTCCACCTTGAAAAATGGGCTAAGGTACCAGAGTAAGAATAAGACCTCAAAGATTCCCTTGCCATGATGCAGTTTTTCTTTCTTTCATGACATCTGCAGGTTTCATCAATGGACGACTATGATGTGGTGGACTTGGAGCATGAGACACTGGTGTTAGTGGTGACAAGCACATTCGGCAATGGTGATCCACCTGAAAATGGAGAGGTATGCACATTATATAACAACATTTAATTAAACATACGACAGATGTACAGATTACTAACGACCCTTCTTCGGTTACTACAGAAATTTGGAGCTGCCTTGATGGAGATGCGCCACCCAACATCCAACACAGAAGACAGGAAGTGAGTTCAATTCAATTCAGGGGGGTACAGAGGGAGAGACAGTTTTGGAGAGAGAGGGCACACAGACAGAGATGCAGCAATAATAACAGCAATAATAAAAGAGAACTGGACCATGAGGTAATAATAACAACAACAATAATAACAATAATTAGTAATAATAATAATAATAATAATATATGTCTGTCCTGGACTGAAAGCGTAAGATAGTTCCAAAGGAGAGGAGCTTGATAAACTCTACTGAGACTCTAGAAATCACAAGTTACTCTGCGTCCTGGGAGTGTAGAGTTCTGGTTGGCTAATAAGGTACTATGAGCTCTTCAAGCAGTGATAATGCCTGACCGTTTAGGGCTTTGTATGTGAAGAGAAGATTTTTAAAATCTATTCTAGATTTTAAAGGCACTCAGTGTAGAGAAGCCAATGAGAAATATGTTCTCTACTATAAATTTTCGTGAGTATGTGTGAGGCTGGAAATGCCTAATTTTTGCAATGTTATGCAGGTAGAAGAAGGCAGTCCTTGAAATTTGTGTTTTGTGTGAGTTAAAGGACATCCTCTGATAAAAGATAACTCCCATATTTCTTACGGTGGGACCGGATGCCAAAGTACCATCCAGGGTAGCTATATCACCAGATAATTTCTATTTCAAAGATGTTTAGGGCCCAGAACTTCAGTTTTGTCTGAGTTTACAAGTAGAAAATTGCAAGTAATCCAAGTAAGTAAGTAATTTGTGTCATTAAAATGTGCCTGAAGTTTAGTTAACCGGCTTTATTAATATACTACATAATAATGAAAATTTCAGCGGTGCATGCTAAATATATCACCAACAGGAGGCATATACAGTATAAGGCGAATAGTATTGGTCCAAGCAGAGAACTTTTGGAACTGCATGACTAACTTTTGCATGTATGGAGGATTCACCATTAAGCTGAACTCAGTTTGATCCAATTAATAGGACAGAAACCAGCAAAAAGCAGTTCTGTCAATGCCAACTAAATGTTCCAGTGAGTGTAATAAAATATAACGATCAGTGGTGTCAAATGCAGCACCGAGGTCTAATAGTGCAAGTACAGAGACAAGTCCCTTGTCTGATGCAAGCAGAAGGTCATTTGTGACTTTGACCAGCACCGTCTTAGTACTATGATGAACTGGACTGGAAATCCTCAAATAACCTAGTACTGTGTACAAAGTCACGTAACTGATTGGTGACTGCTTTCTCAAGGATCGTAGAGAGAAAGGAAAGGTTAGATATAGTTTAGTCCCTCAGCCCGCCTGCGCTTGTATTCGTGCATGTCAGCTCCTGTCTTTATCTTCCCCTGAGTTATACGTCACCGTGTCTCATCTCTCCGCTTTCTTTTCCTGTTAGGAGCTACAAGGTCCGTTTCAACAGCGTGTCCTCCCACTCTGACACTCGCAAGTCCTCCAGTGATGAGCCAGATGCCAGGATTAACTTTGAGAGTACTGGACCTCTTGCCAACGTCAGGTAAACAAAACCAAACCAAGTCGCACATAAAATAAGAATCTGTGTTCACACTCATCTAAAGAATGGTATTCTGCCCAGTAAGTAAAAATGAGGTTTGCAGGTTAAAAGGTGTCCTGACACCAAGATAAAAATAGTCATAGATTTGTTATGGTCTTGATTTTTTGCTAAAATTCATTCATATATGTAAATAAAGAATAACAAACATTCAGTTTTCATTTAAGTTCAATATTAACCAAGAAAAATGAATAATATGAATATGAATAAAATTGTTTTGAAAAAGCTCAACCACAATCTTGCCTTGAATTTGGAAATAGTTATTGACAAAACACATGGCAGTGCCAGCCATATATCGTGACTAACATGAGTACGTGTGTAACATGCGTTAAATGGTTTTAGAAGTAAATTTGTTACCAGTTATTTTCCTCTCTGATTATTAAGGTACGAGGACCATAATCCTTTCTAATGTGACTTTTGTAGCGTTTTCCACAAAGACAGTGATCTGAACAAAGTTAGTTACAAAAGTTGAAACTGTTTTTAAAAATAACATGCTTAATCACAGAATTTCTCTCCAGATTGGGACTAGTCCCAGCCTAGTCAAGCAAACATGAACTGATGAAGCCTCTTGGATGAGAGGTGAAACGTCTTAAAAGACAAATAACTAAGTCCAGTTGCGTTCGATTGAATTTTCTTTTGATAACCATGACCTGGATGAATGAGAATATTCACAGGCCTCTCTCCAGATTCATATTTTTGGAAAATTTCATCCCTACTCAGTTCATGTGGACTCCGTTGCTTGTAAAACTTATTTGGAATGACAAATCATATGGCAGTGGACAGTTTGCTGACTTGTTAACAGAGAGGAGACCACAGGAATTTTGCTCAAATCTGGATCTGATGTGGGCTGACTGCTTCATAGCAAAGCAGCAGCAGGATAACTTGTCCGGTCTCAGAGAGGTGATCTATTTCATGTTTACATCTATCTAAATCTGGACAGCACAAGTAAGTGTAAATACGTCAGCTGTTTTGGTGCTTTTTGAAAGTGAAGAAAGGGCATGTTTCTAATGTGGGCTCAGTGGCAGTAGTTTGTGAATGTCTATGTTTGTCTTTCGCTTTTTTAACACTACCTGCCTCTCCATCTTCATCTCTTTCTTCATGTGTATGTGTTTCTGTCTAGGTTCTCAGTGTTTGGCCTTGGCTCCAGGGCCTACCCACACTTCTGCGCCTTTGCCCACGCTGTGGACACACTGTTTGAAGAGCTGGGGGGGGAGCGCATCCTACGCATGGGAGAAGGAGATGAGCTGTGTGGCCAGGAGGAGTCATTCAGAACCTGGGCCAAGAAGGTTTTTAAGGTCCGTTTAAAGGGGCTAAGACCCTTTTGGCATAACTCAGTTGTGGTTTGTCAGTCACAATGGTGCGGTGTGCATCAAATGGACACAACACGCACACTTTTTGGTTTTAGTTCATGATTGTCAAGGTAGCATTTCAAAGATGTTTGGTCATACCTAACCTTGATCTGTTGAAGGCATTCCTACTTAATGTTCAAATGATAATTTTCCAAACCTTTGTTATTTCTGTGTAGGTGGGGAAGGGAAACTTTGAATAATGATTGAAATCTTCCCTGTGACTCTCTCTGTTACACGTCAAGGCTGCCTGTGACGTGTTCTGTGTTGGCGATGATGTGAACATCGAGAAAGCCAATGACTCCCTGATCAGCAACGACCGCAGCTGGAAGAAGAGCAAGTTCCGCTTGACATACACAGCCGAGGCCCCGGCCCTCACGGAAGGTGAATAATAAACTTCTGGGACACATGTGTCCTTTCCACTGTGGGGGTCTTGAGTTCTATTGTCCAAATTGTTGAACCAGGTTTAATAGTTCCGTGATTGCCTAAGAATTAGTTATATAAATAAAAGCATGTTTAGGTAAAGATTGTGAACCAGGTCTGACACTAGGCAGCTTACAATGATACCAACTTGCTGTAAATATTGAAAATCAGAAAACAATCAAAACAATACCAGTTGTGGATTTTTAATACTTCTAATGAATTAAAGTCTATGCTCAGTTGACTTTGTAGGTACACCTAGTTTAAACTAATGCAACAAATCCTCCCTTCAGTAATGTCCAGTTTTTGGTGTTTTAGGTCTGTGTATGTTGACATATTATTTTAGTCCAGTCCCTGAAAAGTAAATGTCATGTATATGATAAGGCTTTGTTTGTCTGCCAAAAGCTCTGTACAGAATTCACAAGAAGAAGGTTTATGGAGCAAAGATGCTGGAATCTCAAAACTTACAAACTCCCAAATCAAAGTAAGCATTTACTGATATATGAAAACATTTCCATAGGTGTCGTGAAATAATGTTTAATTAATTCAGTGCACTCTTTTAGCATATCATTTTTTTCAGTTTACTGTGGTGTGAGAACTAAATGGAACAGACTGAAAATGGTGCACCGTTATTCCCTAAATCTTTGATCACTTTTGCAGTCGCTCCACTATATTTGTGCGGCTCCACACAAACAACCACGACAGCCTGAGGTACCAGCCCGGAGACCATCTGGGCATCTTCCCTGGAAACCACGAGGACCTAGTGACAGCTCTCATAGATAAACTGGAGGATGCTCCACCTGTCAATCAAATTGTCAAAGTGGAGTTCCTGGAGGAGAGGAACACTGCCCTGGGTTGGTGATGCTACTGGCAACGTCGTGCCACTTTACGAAATCAGCAGGCGTGCTATCAGGGGGCTGCAGTTTGAAATCTGGGCAGGATGTCAAAATCAAAACATGAATAAGAAAGTCTCTCTTTAGCGATGTGTCCATGGTCAGAATTTTTTTCACTGAAGATGTGTATTGGCAAACAGTTCCACACTTAGAATTTTTGGTAATGGCATACTAGACTTCCTGCTTCCCACCTTAACTCCTGTCATACTAGACAAAGTCATAGTCATCTGAATGGAAAATTTGTGGTACCAAAGTCTTGTCAAAGTAAAACCTCCCAATTAGCATTTATAAGGATAAGCATAAATACTATACATAAATGGTTTATGTTTTTATTATGTTATATTCATTAACAAATTTGTCAATAGCTGTAATTCATCATATGAAGTATCTAAATGGGTGTATTACTAGGTGATGAAATCTTGATAACATAGTATAACATTACCTTGACCATACATGGTTAATGATATGTGACTACAATTGAACAAATCTTAAGGTGGAATAGCTTTCATTAACCATTTACTCAAATATATAAATAATTAAATAGTGACAACAATTTAATGAAGTCAAAAAACGTGGCCTGAGCTTATACATGTATATATATATATATATACATAGAATAACAGTAGTTAGAGTCATATCTCCAAGAGATTTCCTGTTTAAATTGTGTGTCTGAGAGAAAGACTACATGAGATGATTTTTGTGTTGTGTCTAAAATGCTGTGTAAGCCCTGCACCTAGACTCCTCTTAGCTGTTTTTTGGTCTCCACCCTCATTAGGAGCTCTAGTAGTGAATTCTCCACTGTGTTCATCATTTAGCTTTGTCTGTCTTCTGTACCAAGAAACATTGTTGATCATTGCTGATAAGAGTTTTCAGGTTGGTTATAAAGACAACACGAAGAGCTGTGGGGGACTGTAGAGATGGGTGATAATTATCTGTGGCTTTATTACCATGAGTGTTCCTTTTCATGCTACACATAATTATTTGAATTACTGTAGATAGAAAATATGAATCAATGTAACACAAATCTTCTTCTCTTCTGCAGGTGTTATCAGTAATTGGACAAATGAGACTCGTATCCCTCCCTGCACCATCTACCAGGCCTTCCAGTACTTCTTGGACATCACCACCCCACCGAGTCCTGTGCTCCTGCAGCAGTTTGCTGCTCTGGCAACCAATGAGAAACAAAAAAAGAAACTAGAGATCCTCAGTAAGGTAAATTCACTTAGTCTTCGGCGTTACCATTAACCCTGACCTTTAAATTTATTGAGCTGCTGCAGCACTGTGTGCTTAGCTTGGTTTGTGACGAGACAGATGTGCGCAGACTATACCCAAAAATATGCTCTCTTCTTTTTTCATTTCAAAGCCAAACCTATGTACTTTTATTAGAATACTTTTACAAATGTGATTCTATAAAAAGTGACCACGTGTTTAAGGCACAATAATATCCAACACATTTGTCATATGTTTGCAATCAAAATATGGGAGATTGTTTCCTGTGTCTGAAAGCTGATATGATGCACTTTGCACTGATGGAAATATGTACAGTAGGAGTGAGCTGGCGCCAAATTAAAGCCGTTGATCGTTCTAACCCAGAGCCATTCCCCCTTGCAGTGCCTCCCACAATTCACTCTCCATTTTTGTCAATGTGTGGAAAAGGCTGACTGAGGCCAAGCAGTGACTCACATGCTCATACATGGAATCATTGTCACCAAAGCAAGAGGAAAAGATGGAAGGTTCCTGTATTCAGAAAAAGAAACAGCATGGTAGAATCGGTACTGCAGATCATTTTTGTTTTGGTATTTGCGAAATCTCAAGCTCATTCAGAACTAACACAGGAGTTTTCAAAGGTCTCTAATTCTCTTTTTCATGTAGATTCTCATAATAACCATTATACAACAGTTAAGTTGTCGTGTTCACTTTATTATAGTGTTGCATGAAAGAAAGAATGATATTACAAATGCATTAATAATATATTGCAGAAACGATATTGGTATCTAATAAAGGCCTACAACCCCAACTGTGTATCAAGGTTGAAAAACCCAGGCCCCAGTGTACTTTTGCTTTTGAAATTTTGCTAATTGTACACATGGTGTTTCAAACAGTGCCTTAGGGTCAAAATGGCCATCACACCAGGCTTTGTAGTGTGTGTGCTCATTAGCTGCTTAAGAACAAAGCAAATGAGGGGAACATATCAAAGTTTTTCAGCCTGGTGGTAGTGCTCTACATTCATCACATCCAAATGTCAGCGATGACACACAAACAGAGTTGGACAGTGAATGGTGAATGGCTCTGCTTGCAGCTGCCTCCTGCTCTCGAGGCAGTAATGTTTACAGATCTAAAAGAGGATACCATCCTCTATTTATTACATTATTGTGGCACTTATGTTGGTTCCTTAATTGGGACAGCAACAATTAAACAACCTATCAAGACATAAACTGAATAAATATCCACTAGTGCTTTTATCTCACCTTGTATTTCTCCTTCACATCCCAGGGCTTGCAAGAGTATGAGGAGTGGAAGTGGTACAATAATCCGACACTGGTGGAGGTGTTGGAGGAGTTCCCCTCCATCCAGATGCCTTCCACTTTGCTGCTCACCCAGCTTCCTCTGCTGCAGCCTCGCTACTATTCTATCAGCTCCTCTCCAGACCTGCACCCAGGAGAGATCCACCTCACCGTCGCTGTGGTCTCTTATCGTCCAAAAGGTAAGGACCTACTATTCATATAGGGCTCCGTTTCAGTTGAAGAACTCCTCTAACCAAGTTGAGCATTAGCTAAAGTCTCTCCAAGGATTGTGAGGCTGTGTAGGTGTAGCTGCAGGTGCTGACTGGAAGGATGAACTTTAATGCTCCCATTAGGCTTTTGTAGGTCTGAAACTGGTATCTTTTTTAGACGTCATTTCAAATGGACAATTTCTTATTTCTTTAAACAATCTCAGTCATAAACGCAGTCATAAAAGCAATTGCTCAAATATATATATATATATATATATATATATATATATATGTTCTGCCTCTGTTCAGTTTGTGTCATGGATAAAAGGAGCTTGCTGTGGCTTTTTGGCTTTTTCAAGGTTGCTGCAAAGACTCGAAAAGTCAAATGACTCAGCCTCCCTGAAAACCCTCCAATGGCTCAAAGAAAATAGATTGCAAGTGATCTTGGAAAGCTAGTCTCCTTCATAGGGCAGTCAGACCACGGACCACGACTGTAATTAGCAGAAATGCAAATTTAGAAACACCTTAGAAAGATTTTTTATCTATAAACAGACTTTTTTTTTAAAGATACAGACACATACACAAATGAGAGAAAATGCTGCAGGTATACCAGTCTGACAATATATAAAATGCATTAGCTACTCATGTTTCAATTCTAGTGTGAGCTTTAGCGCATATTTCGCAAGGCTTGTAAAGCCCCACCTTTCCAATTAGAATCTATACTCTCTGCCTATGAAGTACTCCATAAACATTACCATTTTCACTCATTATTATTTACACACATGTGTAATAACTCACATGTGTAACTTGCACTAGTGCAAGCATCTTAGTATGATTGTATAGTGCTGGTTGAATGACTGTAATTTCCCTGTAAAAAGAAGGAGAGGAGAATGGCCCCAGCTTGGGAAAATGTATTGAGGCCACTCTTTCTATGTTAGTTTGTGCATTTAGAGAGTGGGAGGGTGGAGAAACAGGTAAAGTGCTTGCTTGGTAATCATCTCTTTCAGATGGGGAGGGACCTATCCACCATGGAGTGTGTTCGTCATGGC
The DNA here is from genome assembly GCF_020382885.2 of Scatophagus argus. Taxonomy (NCBI): domain Eukaryota; kingdom Metazoa; phylum Chordata; class Actinopteri; family Scatophagidae; genus Scatophagus; species Scatophagus argus. The sequence continues at coordinate 16,809,919 of NC_058496.1, read as the reverse complement.
TCAACAGGATAGAGAAAGGAGAGATGGTGCCATGTTTCGTCCGAGGGTGAATATCACAATGTTTTTTGTTTTTTTTTTTATAGTGGTTAGGGTTAAAATAATGTATAATGTCAGATGAATCAGTATTGTAGCTGTTAAAGGATATCTTATTTTTCAGGGTAAAATGTAAGTTATGTACCTCAGTTTTAAGGTGCTTAAACTAAGTATGACTTTTGCTTAAAGTTACATGAGAAGATTTGTACTACTTTAATATCGTTATGCCAAATATGAAGTGAAATATGAATACAACAAAAGCTAGCTAACTTGGTGCAAGGACTGGGAACAGGGAAACAGCATTGTTCAAAGACAACAAAATCCATCTATTGGCAAATAGCTTCAAAGCTTCTGTTGGTGGCTTATTTTTTAGCATAGAGACATGAGAGCAATATTAATCTCCTCATCAAACTTTTAGCAAAAAAGTGGATGAACTTGTTTCTCAAAATGCTAAGCATTTTCCTCACATGAATTTCATAAGTTTTGCTGCACCTTTTAGGATATTTTTTTTTACTTCATTTATTTATTTGTCTGCCGCATTTTTTTAGTGCACCATCATTCCACCTTCCCAAAGACAACCAAGCACCTTGTATCCTGGTGGGTCCAGGAACAGGCATCGCCCCATTCAGAAGCTTCTGGCAACAAAGACGATATGACTTTGAACACAAAGGTTGGTTCTTTTCTCAGTCTTAAGAGTTGTATTCATTACCATCACATAGAGAGGCTTTGCCATGGATTTTCACTGCTGCACATAAAACGGCAGACAGGATCTTAAATTTGAAGACTGATTAAAAGAATAGCCAGGACAAGCTATGTATTCTGCCAGTTAAAATGCTGTCATATGCACATCTGAGTTATGTTTTTGAGACATAACACAGCGGCCTATCATATCTATAACAATGTATCTCTGCCTGTCACCTTTAGGAATTGAGTCGTGCCCCATGATCCTGGTGTTCGGATGTCGGCAGCCTGAGATGGACCACATCTACAAGGAGGAGACCATCCAGGCAAAGAACAAAAAAGTGTTTAAGGAGCTCTACACGGTCTATTCCAGAGAACCTGGCAAACCAAAGGTACAGGAGCTAAAGTGTCCATAACTCAAAATGAGTCAGCTTGTCACTGCACTCTTCATACTGCTGTGTGGGTTGGAAATAAAATAATAGAGACAAAGGTCTAAATAAATCCACTTCACTCCAGTTGACATCACTAAAGATTTTTTTTCCACAGGTATTCCTCACATAAAATTATCATTTGTTTTATTTTGTCATCAAAGTCTTGTCAGTTGTCTCCTGACTCCTGACTTTTTCATTGTTTCCTTCCCTGCTTTTCTCACACTCGACTTCTTCGTGCACATTCATCATTTCTCCTTTGCCTCTCTGTCAGAAATATGTACAGGATGCACTGCGCGAGCAGCTGTCAGAGACGGTGTACCAGTGCCTGAGGGAGGAAGGAGGACACATCTATGTGTGTGGAGATGTTACAATGGCTGGGGATGTTCTCAAGACTGTCCAACAAATCATCAAGCAGCAGGGCAACATGAGCCTGGAGGATGCTGGCTTCTTCATCAGCAAGCTTCGGGTAAGAGAGAGAAGACTGCAGGTCTTTGTGCAACATCATCATCATGATCTTCACCGTTAAACCGCACTGAGCTTGCAGTGATGGTATTGTGGAGTGCTCTCCACCATTGCAGCAGTGCCCTTCAACAATGCATTCAACCTGCAGTTGATTCTACTGTGCAGTTTCTTTATAGAAATATATGTATTTAGGTGCTAAGCAAGCATCTGCTTTTTCCCTGCAACAAAAGGTTAATACACCTCACTGGCTTGGTTCCATTTATGAGCTATAAAGGTGAAAAGAATAATGACATGTGTCACCAAGCCAACTATTAAGACAAATACTTGTGTAGAGTGCAAATGGATTTAAGAGTGTTTTTTTTAGCACTGTTCGGCGAATCTGTAAAATGCAAAGATTGGCATCTAAACACAGTCAGGACAGCTCTGTCCAGCTACAGATGCTGAATCACAGTACATAGTTTTACCACCATAGAAATAGTACTGCATTACATTTTAGCATAATTGTGTTTATTCAGCTATGAACTCAAAAGAATGGCCAAAATAATGTGTCTACAAATGAAAGCTCCAAAGAAAGTTAAATATGCAAATCTGCATACTTTCAACCCTCCATGGTCACTGTTACGCCTCCTGTGTCCGTGGTGTTTAATCCTGCACACAAGGAAATGATCTTTGTGCAGCGTGACTAGAAGTTTGGAGATCAGAAATTTCTAAATATTATCCAGTAAGACCTCTGCTGTGAGCTAATCTCTAAGAATCTGAAACAATGTACAGAAGAAGGTCACTCTGGCTGCTTCTCTGCTTTCTCTTTGTTTCTTTGAAATCAGCCCTGTCATTCACTGTTGAATAGTATCCAGCTCATATTTTTCTCCTCTTCTCTCAACTTTCACTCTCCCACCATATCCAGGATGAGAACCGCTACCATGAAGACATCTTTGGTGTCACCCTGCGCACCTATGAAGTCACCAACCGGCTTCGGTCGGAGTCCATTGCCTACATTGAGGAGAGCAAAAAGGACTCAGATGAGTAAGTGGTTTATGTCTTGAATTTCCAACATTGCTTAAATGTAAACTGGTAACACCATCCCTTTACAAAGCAATCAGTACTAGGCGCTATCAATGTTTTTTGTAAATGTCATGGATCAATCATCAATCATCAATATAAATGGTAGATTACAAGATATCTTGTATGCATTTAACATTTTGGCTTTTGCATGACACAAACACAGCATATTTTGGGGTAGATTTAGTCATTTCTTGCCTGCAAGTGGATATTTTGGTTGATGCTGATGAAGGAAGAGTCAGGATGTCACCAGAAACAGTAAGGTTTATCGGAGGTTAACAGATTTGTTGACGTTAGAGTTGACAAAATTAATAAATCTTAACTTAGGACTTAACTTGGAAAACAATGCAAAACAAAACAAAACAAACCCCGTCCCATAAAGTGTTGATCATGGAATCATTTTTTTAGGATTGTGACGTTGAATAGAAGACCACAGAGGCACCAGAGATAGTAGGAATTGTTGTTGAATTCTCTAAATGAGAACTCCACCAAGTGCAGTGCAGTAGCACTTCCCAAGACCTGACAAACTTTGTGTAAAATTGTTGGGATTTACTTGTCATGGTAACAACAAATTGGCTAGTAGATGCACTTACATCTCCCTCAAAAGCCATATTCTCAAAAGGACAGAATGACTGCTGGACAGACCACTTGACATAATTTTCTGCCCTCCTTCATCTGTTCATTAGGTCATTTGTTTATGACTGGATTTTGGGAGGCATGGTAATATCTAGTGTGTACACACAACAAATAAAACCAGGATCATTCACTTCCACACAGATTTTTCTAGCTAGTTAAATCATATTTTATTTTAAAAAAATGTTTTGGTGCAGCCCATTGAGATTTATTCAAGGCAGTGAGGTTACCAGAGCAGCTCTACCTCTGAGAGACATTTATATAAGTCCAATTCCAATCTGCAACGCGTAGTTGTTGGTGACACCAATGTGTTATCATCCCTCATTTTAGATGAAAACAGAGTGGGTAACCATAGAAACCCATGGAGAAAGGCCTTTAAACCAACAGGATTAGAGTGAAAGCGAGTGGCTTTGCTCCATTTCTGTTTTTGTTTCCATCGTTATTTGTGCATGTTCAAGATTAGACACTTCATATACCCTTGCCATGAGAGCAAAACAAGGGCCCTACATAGCCACTATGGCTCATTAAGCACCAACATAATGCATCACAGTCGATGGTTCCTGTGTGGATTGTCACTTGAATTTCACATTTGGCCATCAAAGCCCCTGCTCACTGGATGAGTAATGACTGTAACGTCTCTATTTCTATGTCTCTGTTGCTCTCTCTGTCTGTCTTTGTGTCTCTTCTTCTGTCTTCTCTCTCTCTCAGAGTTTTCTGCTCGTAGGTCTATGAATCGGGGGTGGTCAGACAACAACCAGTCTGGAGGACACAGCGACGCTGGTTAAAGAATACTGTGCCAATTTTTTTACTGTAAAAAAAAAAAGAAAAGAAATATAGGTTCCTTTCTTTTTTTATACAACTTAAATGTTTCTGTTGGGCTCTGCGATTTTGTCTGTAGCAAGTTGGAAATGTTTTGTTCTCTGAGAATCTGTTTTGCTTGTTGATGATACTTCCAAAAATTATAAAATTGATCATTTTGATTCATAATGTGTGCACCTAGTGTAATGACCTGCCTCATTGTGAATGCATGACCAAGACAAGAATATATTCAAGAAATATAATATACTCTGTGTTGCTGTTACAGTTAAAAGGCTTTTATTGAGGTTTTATTGTTACCAGGAAAAGTGTGGCATTGATAACAAAGTCAAAGATATCTCTGAACTATGACTTCATTTGACTTTATGTTTCAGGAAAGAATCACTGCTGGTTAAATTTATCTTGGCTGTTTTTATCAAAGGCTTTAGTTTCCGTAAATATTCAAAAGGGAGAAATAAATGAAAGCTGTACAGGTGTGCAGAAAAACTGAAAGACAATTTAGCTGTTGACGGGTTGCCCTGGATTGTAAAAACAGTGATATTGTCACAGCCTCACCAAACATATTATCTAGCTCTTCACTGGCAATCTATTAAAATGCATCAGCCTCTGTGCCAACTGTCTTTTTAGTGGCCTGTGCATTCTCTCAAAGCATCATTATGTTGTGTGTCCCAGTTGGTGCTTGCCCAACCACAACAACTGCACAGGAATGTGCAGGGCAGCCACTAAATGTAAAATGTTAAAATAAACTAAATTAAAACTTCTTTAAATCATTGTAAGTATTGATGCATGAGTATTGTAAAGGAAAACTGATTTGTGTCAAATCATATAGCCTAATCATGGTGGAGGGAAATTGTTTTAGGTGATTGTTCAATAATTAAATCTGGGATTGTTTGACATTTTGGGAATCACACTTATTCTCTTTCTCATCAAGAGTCTTGAAAATATTGCTATCATTCTCATGTCTGTTTAGTAAATATAGAGCAGTGTGTTTTTCAACAAAGGGGTAAAGTTAGCCCGAAGGAGGTCTTAGCTTAACATAAAAATTGAAAATGAGGAAATGTAACAATATCACCCATACAAAAAAAAAAAACAACAAAATGCCAAAACAACATGTTATGATTTTAGGCAGGATTGTGTTGGACTTTTTCCTAGATGGAAGCAGGAAGTTGTTGTTCCAGGTCATGAAATGATCCAGCCAGTACTACTTTGGTTTTGTACAGATTCAACAAACAAGACATAACGTGACAGATGCTGGCTGTAATATCTCGTTACCTTTGGATAAAGCAAAGCTAGCTGTTTCCCCTGTTTCCAGTCTTTATGCTAGGCTAAGCTAATGGCTCCTAGCCTCCTCCTCATCTTACTATTTCTTTATAAATGAAGTATCTCTGTAACAAAACATTTTTTAAGGGTAGCAAACAGATTTTTAGCACCCCATGCTCCCCAGGTCATGTCAGACAGCTGTCAACTTGGCACCAGTTGTCACCTGCTGAGCATTCAAAATTTGCATTTATCAGCATCATGAGTCCTCTGCCTCTTGCCTTACATTAACTCTCTGCCTCTGCATATATACAACTCATATATTGTTTATTTTCTCGTTCTCTGCATGATACTGCTCAACCCCACGGCTCACACGCCACCCTTTCACTGTGACCTGACACCTGCTCAGTAGCATCAGCGTGTATGTGTGTGTGTGTGAGTGTGTGTATGTGTGTGTATGTGTACCATCGAAATCATCACAAGTGTGCATATCTCTATACGAGTGGGTGTAAAACATGCGTGTGCTCAGGTGTGTGTATTTACAGAATTATTCTGCTTGTTGTCTGTTACCTTGTCAAACTGGTCATATTTTAAAATAAGCATGTATTTGTTGCTCTGTGAGTCACACAAGCCTGCAAATTTAATCTTACAGATGGTGTTTTTGTAACAGGAAACTGCCCACTTGGCTTTTAGTTTTGATCTCAGCAGTTCAGTTCTCTTGTTTTAAGTTCCAGTGAAGTTTTCATTCAGGGACAAGAAGCAATCACACTGCCGCTGTGGTCATTTGCTGCTTCCCAATGAGTCAGGGTTGTAATTAGAATATATTCGTGCAGGGCCACATTGTTTATTGATCACCCACTCTGCAGTAACCCGTGGCTTTTCTTGTCAGCTTCTGAGTCTTGTTTGTTCCCTTTCTTTGTCTTTGATTCAAATTAAAGATAGCTGTCAGCATGATTAACGGATTTCAGTGTGGTTTTCAAATGTCCTTAACAGCTGCTGAGAATATATTTGTTTTTGTTTTCTTTGAAGTCAACTATTTTTACTGCCGGGCGAACATGGGTGATTCCCGTTGTTCCCACTTTTGTTCATTCTAGATGAATGTCTCCTCTGTATAATTTGTTTGAACAGATTTAGTTGAATTGGAAAGAGAGCTGTCAAGAAAATGTCTGTGATGTGAAATGTGCAATGGAAAAATAATTGATACAAGATATAGCTTCTATATATATATATAGCTTCTAAATATATATATATATTCAAAGACAAAGTATAAAATATATAGAGCACCACTTCGATCTTTTCTAAGAATGTATTTTGATTATGTAATGAGCACTATGATTCTGCTTGATTTAAAAAGGACAAAAAGGGCATATTCTATGGTGTCTCTCATATCCTTTAGGGATGGGGATAACAGCAGCATTAAATAAATGCATGGTGATCTTCTGTCTCCTGTTCATATTTTTAAAAAAAGGCTCTACTTACCAGCACTGTGTCAGTCAGTGAGACTGTATTGTGAAGTTATCCGGCCTTTCTCACAGGGCTTTGAATGGTACAAAAAAAAAAAAAAAAAAAAAAAAACAATCTTGAAGGGTTTCTTTTCCTGTGTTTGCATATCGCTGCTGCTATGAACAACTCTGATCCAATTAGCCTCTGCTATAATGACCTTTGTTGTGTAACTGATTGAGGATATTCCATTTTAATGCATCAACTGCAAAGACTTTGCATTTACTTACAAATAAAGAGAAACATTTACAGAATATGTCAACACAGCGCTTGGTTCGTTTTTCTTGTTTATATACGAAAGAAGCCAGAATGGAAAGGTTTATTTCTGCAGTAGGACTTGTTTAAGGTTGAAGCATTTTAGTTTGAAGGTCAGACGTAGATGTTGATACTGAAAAATAGAGTTGCAGCAAACAAGCCATTTACTTCCCTTCCTTCTCCTCCTCCTCTTCCTGCCTCAGTAAGTGCTGGTCGTCATGGCTCAGAGAGTTGGTGCTCAGAACACACAGAGATGCATGGCAACATGTCAACAAAACGAGCCTTTCAAACTTTACAGAAGGACTCTGATTGGTGCTGGTCACACAGAGAGGCAGTGGCCTTTCTTATTAGTCCAAAGAGTTTGACCCTCCTGTTGAGCAAGATAGGTTGCATAAAAACTGCAGTCCCTGCTGCTTAGACGCAGTGCAATGATTTCACTCACAGCACAAATATTATTTTCCACAGTGAGTCGGAAAAGAAATTAACAATATTTTGAAATTATTTCTGTGTAAAGGTAGTAAAAAACAGCTTTATCGGTATCAAATCACCATTACTCAGTGTTGAAGTCATGGTTCACGGGAAGAAGTTGGCCAAGGAGAGGCTGCTGCCTTCTGTGCTTGAAGACGATGACGCAGAAACAGAAAGTGAGAAGCTGCAGCTGGGGGAGGTAGGAAGCTGACCATCCAGCCAAATCTGCAAATTGTTGAGCGAGCGAAGTGGGAACAGCCAGGTAGGCAAGTGAAGAGTTATAGGACTGAGGAAGATTTTTATCAAATGAGATAAGACAAAGATGGACGAGAATTCAAAGCTTGTTATAGATCTAAAGAGTTTGTTGGGCTTTAGAGATGGAGGTCCACATCAAAATTCCATCTGGCACATCTGAGCACTTCCCTTGCCAAGGCGAGGAAGCACGGGGTCAAAAACACAGGCGAGGGCTGGCTGTTATCTCTTCATGCATCACTTTTTGAGCCGTGTACTTGCATGAATGAATTTGACAAAGGGGACTCAGAATCCCATCCTTAAGGTTTGTTTTAATTACACTTTTACACTGTAATCATGGGGCTCCATGAACTAGTGTAAGTGTGAGAAATACAATATGAAAGTACATTTTCAAATAACAAAACCCTTTGGATGCAACCTGTCCACACAAAATGTGCTCCTGAACAGTAACAGTGCTACTGGCATGCCAAACAATGGTATTTCCGAGTAGCCTCTTTGCAGTAACACATGTAGCGTGACTGACTGAGATATGTAGCGTTTTGAATATGTCAGGTCTAGATACAACTTAAACAGCCTCTGGTTCTAGAGGTAAAAAGGTAGGCTGAAGGAGAGCAATTACAACCAGTAGAAGGAAAAAGAGATACAAAGAGAAGTTAAAATGGTCTAGCCACACTGATGGACAGTTGTTCTAAGTGAAGGTATCAGTTTTATTCTCCTGGCAGTACATCCATCAAATCTGCTCGCTTGGGAAGCCAACAACAGCCAGCTTTGGAGAGGCATGATGTCTTTCTTTTGTCATTCTTCACCCAGCAAAGTATGAGCGGGACAAAGGTTGACATATGTGGGGAAAAGGATCAGCACTCACGCCCGGACAGGAACATGCTAGACAGAGATGAAGGGGAGAGTGAAGAGGAAGAAGAACAGGAGGAAGACAATGAACAAGAGGAGTTGGGAGGAGAGGAGTGTGTGATCTCTGATGAAGACTACTACACAGATTTGGAGCTCACAGGTATAGAGAAAGTTGATTTTGGACAGAGAAAGGGGACATAAATAGGGTGGGAAAGTCATCAAATTTATGTTAAACATCACAATGTTCCCTGATAGAAAAAATGGGAAATTGTTTGGCGGTCTGAGTCATATGTGTGAAATTAACCTTTTGAACCTTTTATTTTTCCATCTGAAATACTATTTTATATCCGCTTCAACAGTAAAAAGTATTTTGATAGTGTGTCTAATCATGAATCTGAACTTGCACTGATAAGACAAAGTCCTTCTGTTGCCCCATCTGTTCATCTTTTCCCTTCTGCTTTTCCATCTTCTCAATCTCCAAATGATTTCAGAGAAGAAGAACAATAAAAAAAACCAAAACAAAACAGAAACTCCTACACGCGGCTGCCCACACGTGTAGAGCCCTGTTCTGCATCTTAATGATTTCATCTCAGTCTTTGTGTCAGGCTTCCTTTTTACCAGAAGTGAAAACCATCTGGTATGAATGAGTTCCCCTGACAGGGTGAAATAAGCCATGAGGGACTTTTCAATATCACACTCAAAAGGTCCTCCTCTGGGGGAAAGTGCCACATCTCTCTCTTTTTCAAAGAGGTATTGATAGCTAACAATTCAGCCAGACACTACAGCTCCTGTCTTTGTTCATGTTGCAGATAAGGACGATGAATATGACCCAACGGGGCAGACCTGCTACATGGAGGCCTGTGAAAAGTTACAGGTGGTGCCTTCCTCTTACTTTCTGAGGCAAATACAGAACACAGAGCTGTCCATGATGCATCGTGGTCTGGGCCCTCAGGTACTAAAACCATCAGTTACAGACTGTATTAAAGTTATTAGTGGGCAACAGGGCCTTCCCCAAACTGTTGCCACAAAGTTAGAAGCATAGCATTGTCCAAAATGTCTTGGTATGCTGAAGCACTGAGATTTCCCTTCACTGGAAGGGGCTCAGCCCAAACCCTGAAAAACTGCTCCATCCAATACTTGTCTATGTAGTATATATTCATATATAGCTTTATAGCAGGTTTGACGTAACTTATCTGTTCTGCCCAGAGTTTTACTATTTTAAATCACCCTGCTTGACTGCAGCAGGCATCTGTTTTCAGCCAAAAAGCTCCAAAACTCCATTGTGCTCTGTCTTCTCTGCACCAAACAGCAAACAGACATAATTTGTAACTATGATGAACATAATGGAGCAATGAGCCAGTGGAGACTAATAACAAAGCTAAAATTAACTGAGTACTGGACGTACGTTTACTAGATGGCCAGAAACATTTGACTCCAAATGAATGAAATGGATGGCAAATAAGCATTTGCTAACAAGTTCACCATATTCTAAATGTCAGGACATGTAAATGTTGTGTTTACAGCTTGTTTCTGCTGTCTCCAAGTTGCCAAATAATCAGTTATTGCAAGTATATATCACTGGGGAGAGAGAGTGTTACCATTTTTTTATGTCAAGGGAAGGATTGATAACACTCCTTAATACTGTCTGTGTCAGCTTCATAGCATTTGGGAGGGTCTTTTCCTTTTTCCTCACCTGTTACACTGATCAGATCAGTTTCACTTGGGTAAAGGTACTCAAACTTAACCTGATTTCTTGGAAAAAGGCCTACAGATATTTCAAATTCTTTGTCTCTCAAATGCTATTTCAGATCAGCCCACACCTTTGTTCAGTGAATGGCTCATTAATTCAAAGTCACATTCCCCTCCAGGGAGACTGCACTGATCATGTCAAAGTCTGGGGAGCACTGTTCTCAGTCCAACACAGCTGGGCCCCAATGTTTTTTTGTTTTTTTTTGTTTTTTTTTTGTTAAAAAAGTCCCTCTTTTTTTCTCAAGTTTAGACTATTATGTAGATCTTTTCAGTATACATTAAAGTGGAAGTGAAACTTCTAGAGCTCATTATGCAGACTTAAAATTGCATTTTTCTCTGGGATTTTTTTAAAATCCTTTTTCACCTTTTAATTCATGATAACGTATCCTTTTTACGTGGCCCTCCTGAACATAAGGCATAAAGTGAATACTGTGTCTATATAACTTGGCTCTCACAACCCATAGTACACACAGACATATCTGTATCGGTATATCTATTAATTTATTATACTTAAACCCTGTCTCATTTTAACCCACAAGTCAATGACAGTTAGATGTCTTTTCAATGGTTAATCAATTTAAATTGCTTTGTGGCTGTACATCTCTTATAAATAGTACATCCTCTGCAAATGTGAAATGCGTTGCCTGGAGCTTTTAGCTACACTGTTTGACATTTTTACAGGCTCTCCCTGGCCCATAATGCTGTAAATGAAAGTTGCATAAAGTAAATCCACAACATAGCCATTTCCAGAGGTTCTGGCTTCTGTAACAACATTCAGATAGACTGAATTGGATTTTAAATAAGTGTTCACCTGTCAGTCACACAGAGTAAAGTAAAGAAAAAAATCTTGCAGAACATATGCCTTTACACTATCCTCTGATGGGGCTGTTTCTGCTCTCTTATTTTAAAGATCAAGTTAACAGAAGGCTTCATGCACTCAACTTTCTCATTAGCCTTGCTAGAAACTATAATTTTCATGTTCTGCAAGCTTCAATTCTGACCCACGCCTCCGCACAGCTCCCTTCTGCTTCATTTGTCTCACACAGGTTTAATATTCCTCTCTCTCTCTCTCTCTCTCTCTGTCTCTCTCTGCCCACCTGCATCAGTACATTTACTCTTTTAACTGGAATACAGATAAGAAATATACTGCAGCGAACAAACAGAAGAATTTCACTTTGGTGGGGGGTGTGTTTGTTGGGGGGGGGTTGTGTGTTTGCAGGGCACCAAAGCACTGGCGGTTCCCCTGGTAACCAACACTTCAATACTGAGACTGAACCTGCGAGATAATTGGATGGAAGGAATGGGCGGAGCTGCCATAGCTGAGATGTTAAAGGAAAATTGTTACATCACAGGTGGTATTACTTGGTACTCAAGCATGCACACATTTTCTCTTTCTTCTCCTTCACTCTCTCACCTTTTTCTGGCAAAAGTGCCACCCAAACTCCCACTCATACGCCACACTCACCCCAATTATATGTCAGCACACCACTGAACATCTGGGGTCCCTGTTTAATATTTGCTAAATGTCAGTCCTATGTGTAGCTCAGGAACCTATGGGGGAATCTATGGTGAATGGCTCCTGTGAGTCATGCAGGCTTTTTGGGCTGGCGTTATTTTTAACATCCTTCATCATGCACCACTATTCAACTTTCAGGGGTAATCCAATTCTGTGAATATACAGAATAAAAGCTCATGCTAATGTATATTTCTGTGATACTGCAGCAGACATCATCTGTTTCTAATTTTAAAGGAGACCTATTTTGCTGATTTTAAATTAGAAGTTAGAATTAGATTTTAAATCAGAAGTTAGAATTAGATTTTAAATTAGAAGTTAGAATTAGAATTAGAAGAACACATAAGAATTCTGAAGTGGTCAGGAACTTGCTTTGCTGTCAACACAGAGCAGAAAGAGCTGAACAATAGAACATTGTAGACAAGGAAAAACAAACAATTAATATCACATGACTAACGCCTTGCTGGCAACAGTGCTTTAAGCTAAATGCTAATGTCATATATGCCATGCCAACATGCAGGTATATTATTTTCACTGCTCACCCTTTTAGTTCAGCATGGAAATATTTGCTTCTTGAACACAAAGTACAGCTGAGGCTGATGGGAATGTCATGAGTTCTGCATAAAGTTTAGACCAAGAAAAGGAAACAGGAGTGATAAAAAGTTTGGATGTAGTCTTAACTACTTTGTGATGCTGTCTTCAGTAGTATTCAGGCTACAAAATCAAGTTGTATTAAAAACAGTTAGCAAAATTTTAACAATTCATGTACAAAACCATATAGCCTAAAACATATTTTGAATGGTTTTTCTTTCATATATTGTCTACACACGCTTTCCAATACACATGAACTTTTTCTTGTGAATTTTTGTATGTGGTTCCAGAGGTGGATCTGTCCGACAACAATCTTGGGGATTATGGGGCCAAAGCCATAGCTGGTATGCTTATGGAGAGTAGCACCCTGGTAAATCTCAATCTGTCTGGAAACCATTTCACAGACCAGTCTGCTGAGCACCTTGGCCCAGCACTGATTGCCAACACCAAGTTAAAGCACCTCGACCTCAGCCACAACGCTCTGGGAGAACATGCAGGTAGCATTGCAATCATTTAATACATAGTAAAGGTCTTATATTGTTTGTGTGTTCTCAGCCTTTCAAAGAGTACCGGTTGCTCCCATTTTGTTAGGCTAAATTGATTTACACCAGAGATATGTATGTAAATGTATGTCGTAACACTGGATAACTTATCTTAAAGACCCAGAAATTATATGTATCATCAACAGCAAATAACATTCAAGAGGCATGAATGAGTCTTTTCTTTTTTCAACAATTGACAGTTTGCAAGAGAAGTTTTTAATTCTGATATTTATACTCCAAAAGTAGTAATCCATAAGTATTATAATATGTGTATACATAGTATATGGACAGCTGGACAAAACACATGGACACTTAAACATTCCACCCATATGTGATTGTTAAACATCTCACTCCAAAACCATTAGCACTAATATACTGCTGGGATATTAATATATCTGGTTTCTCACGTTCCACCCAATTTTTTAACCTGGCTGCAGAGAATTTCTCCCATTCAATCACAAAAGCATTAATGAGGGCCAGGACTGATACTGGGCACTAAGGTGGCGGTCCAGTGCATCAGCAAAGTGTCAGATGAGGATGAGGTCAGGGCTTAAAGTTTAAACTTCAGACTGCTGTGACAAAAACAACACAGAAAAGCAACACCAGAAAGAGCACAAAAACATGTGGACGGATGAGCACACAGTATTTAAGAAGTTCACCTACTTTTGACCATATACTGCAAGTTAAGCTTTGAACAAAGTCATTTTGATAGGCTCTTCTATTTATATCTCAAAATAAAAACAAAAAAAAATGACTCAAGTAATAGTAAAAAAGGCGACAGTAAATTGTCAATTGACTTGGTTACTATTACTATATTTATACTATCGAATATAGTATAAAATATACTATATACTATATTTATATAACTATTTTACATATTCTTTAGTTCACACATGACCACACAATTACTATTTTAAAAATACTTGTTGAAAGTAGCTGCATGAGTGCAAAGTCCTCTTTTCTTCCTTATTATATGATAGTTTAATATACTTCAAAGCCCTATGAATTGAGCATTTGACCTGAAGTATGCATTTTTATTTAAAACTATGACTATATTCAATTACTGGTTTCTACGAGTACTGGAAAGCATTTTCATAAAAGCAGAAGAGCTTGCCGTAATGATGTAGTCTTATCTCTAAGCAGTCATAGGACAGCAGGCAGCAACAGACTGTGGCATTCAAAGGTCAAGAACATTTCGCCTTTATTAAAGCCTCTTTCAATTATGATGTGGATGAGCTTTGTGACAGGCACCTTATGGAAAAATGGCAGACTAGGAAGCATCTGATGCAGGTAATTGAAAATAAATCTGTCTGTAGAAAAGGGAGCACCACTGTGTCTCATTGCCATAAATGATCTACCCTCACATATTGAACTCTGTTCTCTCCCCTGCTGAAATATCAAAGAACAACCCCTTTTGTTTTGAGTGCACTCTTCCGTATAGTAGGTCCCTGAGAGAAAATATACCACTCAAACACTCTGACATGCAAGCTATCATGTTATTGCTCTTCCAAACAAGTACAATAAGAGCATCTTTTCTTATGATTATGAACCTCTGAGTGCTTGCACTTTCTTATCCCTATGAAAAAATGGGTGAGATGATGATCTGGAGCTTTATCTTTGGCATCTCTTCTTCTACAGCAATCGTGCACATTTTAGGCCATGAAATGCATAATCACACAGTTTCAGTGGACTACTGCAGATGAGATGCTCCCAGAAAGTGTAGAAATGAATGTTTTTGATTTTAGTAAGCACTTCTGGCTATGCTTTCTTGCCAAATAGATTTCTTTCCCCCAGATATGAGTAATTTTACAGAATATGATTTCTAGTATTTGAACTCACAAACTCTTGCAAACCGACACATAACAGATATAGTTTTGAAGAAGATGATGTAATTTACTGAGTAGATGTAGTTTGCAAATAAATAATGTATCTTTTTATTTTGTCATGCTGCAATTATTTTTTGTTTCCTATCCTAAGGGCAAAACCTGGGAGACTCTCTGTCAGAGAACACAGGGTTGAGATCACTAAGTTTGGCCTGGAACTGCATTCGAGGGAGAGGAGCTGTGATGTTGGCCAATGGCCTCGGGGTAATACACCTGGAAATCAATAATTCAGCACAATTTTTTGAAGTCAAAGACAAAAGAAGATGTACAAATAATACAAATAAATAAGGAATTAAAAGAAAAAATCATACAAAATCAAATTTAGAACATTGTTCATGTCAGATAGAAAAACATTTTTTAAAACTGATTTCTTGCATTAAAGGTCATATATTACACTGAATCTGTTGAAATGTTACTGTTCTCGCTCATAGTCCAGTTCAGCCCAAATGTGTTGGATACAGATGAGTTCAGGGCGCTGGGCAGACCAGCCATGCTTTTTCACAAAAACACCATGTTGTACAGCATTGGAAAAAAACATTAAAATTATTAGTATTATTTTTAAAGAATATTAAAAATAAAATAATATTGTTAGTCACAACAAAAGTGGCGACCTGAGACGAGTAATCTTGACAAACTCCACATTTATATCCATGAAAAAGTGTCATAAATGTAATACTGTCATATTTCAAAGTTCAATCAAAAATGTAATTTAAAAAAAACCAAAAAAACCAAAAACGAGTTTATTTGTCATACTTCTTTTTTCTGTTTTGATATAATCCTGATTGCCTGTAATTTGTTACCACCTAATCCTGGGAACAAGCCACTTGCCTATAGCCTTACACTCTGTAGCTCACACATTCATATACTAATGTTTGCATTTTACACTTTAGCAGGTAATCAAACACATTAATACATCTCTTATATGTTTGCTCTTGTGTCAGAAACGTAGTATAGGGACAGCGAAACAAGATCACGATACGTTCTGATGATACAGTTTTGACGAAACCTTGTAGATTAGGTTTAATAATATGATTCATTGTTATGAGAAGATACTGTATATTATAAACTGACTAACTCACTTATCCTGTTTTGTGAAACAGCCCCCCTGGTCAGGTATTGATTAAACATCTCATAAGAAGAGAGCGCAGCAGCAGATTATGTTAAGGGGTCTCTAATCAGTAAACTGTACTGAAAGGTTTGATGGATTCAAGGCCTGAGAGGCTAATGACTGATATTGCAGTTCTCTCACTTTAAATTAAGATGTTTCTTTGCCCCTTACTTAATCTCATTAGTGAACTTGAGTTTTACTTGTTATTGAATTTTTTGATTTTTTTGAATTGAGTGTTTTCTTGTTTGCTTTTAGGGAAACATTTTCCTCAGAACTGTGGATCTGTCATTTAATGGCTTTGGTAAAGAAGGAGCCATTGCTTTAGGACAGGTTCTGAAAGAGAACACTGTTCTGGAAGAGCTGAATGTGAGGTATGAGCCTTTGTTATCTTAGTTATCTGATCATCGGACTATACAGTGTGAGTTAATAGGAGCATCAGGATCATTTTAATGTACATCACAAATGACCGCATGTTTTACCTTGTTTGGTACTAACTGTGATGGGAAACAAAATATCCTTTATGAGACTCTTGATGAGGTCAAACTCTTGCACTGGATTTTTTATTTTTTTAAAACAAAGAAATTTTAAACAGTGGTCACATTTTTTTTCTTAAAGTGAGCCTACTAGTTCAAGTCATTCAGTTTCTTCTGCTTCTCAAGCAAAACAAGGCTTGCCTCAGAAAGTTCTAGACATTTGTGCTACGCAGATGAATAATACCATTTAAAAAATAACACTTTATGATTGCCTCCACTCACACTCCAACACACATGGTTTACTGTTTGTTTTCTTCATTTGTCTCAACAGTGACAACCGCATACCCCCTGAAGGAGCTATTCGTCTAGCCATGGGTCTCAAAGTAAACAAGACAATCAAATTCCTGAATGTAAGCTGCTGAAAAGAGATTGGTTCTAGCTTCAAAACCAATGGGTGGCATCAGTGAATAAAATGGGATAAGTAAATGGATCACTGTACTTTGTTTTAATGTCAACACCCTAGTGGAGTTCTCAGCGACTGATCTTAACTGCCTGAAACAGGTTGATGATTGAAAAGAAATGATGGTTAAGCCTTACACTAAAATTGAGATACACCCTGAGCATTTGATAGTCCTACTGATAAGATGTGCAAGATTTGAAAATGTAATCAGTCAGTTAAAAGTTTCTGACACAGTTTTCATCTGCATTAATAGAAGCTAAGAACTGAAAACTGTTGTTGCATGGTTTCCTTTTCCTCTTCCTTTTTCTTCTTTTTGCAACTAGTTTGTTCAGTCCTGTTTATTTTAAATGGACAGTACAGTGTGTGGATTAGCCAAGAGTAGTCTAGAATGGTTAACTTTTAACTTTAGCTACTAGTCAGTAATTGAGCATTTTTATGCTTATTTGCTTCGTATAATATGCTTATTAGCCAGAAATGAAAACAACAATACCATTCTCTTGTCTGTAAATAAGATGCTTCTGTCAGCAGCCAGGGAGATTATCTTAGCATAAAGGCTGGAAACAAAGCAGCTAGCCTGGCTCTGTTCAACAGTCAGAAAATCCGCCTATCAGCACCTCTAAAGCTCACTAATTGACTATTTCATCAAGCTGACCAGTTGCCAGGTAGTGAAGACTCAAGTCACTGGTCCCAGCCCAAAACAGTCCAGCACATAATCCCTTCAAAATGTTGAATTTTCAGTTAAACAAATGAGATACAATATGTTATTGAGAGCTTCAGACATGCTGCTTGGGACTGTGGCATTTGTTACCACTGGACATAGCCAAGCAGACTGTTTCCCTCTTTCCTGCCTTTGTGTGAAGCAATGCTAAGCCTCTGCAGGCTAAGGGCTCTAGCCTTATATTCAACTGACATATATAAGAGTGACATTGATCTTCTCAGCTAACTTGCCAGAAAAAGGTCAATATCTGAAAATGCTGGACTACTCTTTTAAAAATGGCTAATAGACAGGTTATTTTCAGACGATACAAGGGGTGGGAATCTTTTAATCCTTAATAAATGCCAGACTAACCTTCAAATCTTGTTTCATCACCTGCATAACTAAAAGCAGAGTATTGCTTATTTCTTAAATTTCCCATGTTTATCTTTGGCCAGATGGGAAGGAACCCCATCCAGAATGCTGGGTGTTATGGAATCCTAAAGGCTGTGCAGGAAAACCCAGAATCAGCTATGGAAGCATTAGGCTTTTCGGTAACTCAGACAAATTTCACCTCTTTCAGATTTTCTGCAAATCTTCTCCTTTTTAAATTGTATTGACTGGTTTCTCTGTATACCACTCCCTCTAGGACATCACAGTGAATCAGGATTTTGAAGACTTGTATACAGCAGTGAAAGAAATTTTCCCTGTGCTTACAGTAAATCACGGAGGAAGAATTGGCACATTGAGAAAAGCAAAAGCTTGAAAAGTGTTTTCTTATAAATTGTGCAAGAAACTGTAATTGCTGTACTTTTATGCCAGAAAATATGTAAAGAGTCTCGCCAAGGCTCTGTGGACGTTTTCAACGGCAGATGAACCAAAGGAAGGATGCGTGCAAGTACATTATCATTAAAAGATGTCTTTTGTAAGAACCATGAGAGATTATTCCTCTGAATGAAATGTATTTATGGATCAAATAAAACACATTAAATACCCAATCAATTGTAAATGAAGATGATTCAGGAATAGTTTCTTCATTTTCCAAAAGAAACAGTACGTACACTGCATGTGTGCATGCTTGAAATAATGTGTTGTTAAAGTAATTGAGCACAGGCATACAATACACGCATTGAGTGATTCTTTTTAGGTATGATCTGATTTGATGTTATATAATGTCAGTGGGTAGAATGATGGAGAGGATCAGAGAGCACCGCATTGTGTATGAAAAGAAGTGAAAGTGGGTTGCACAAAAAGGATTTAAGTACTGCATGACTAGTCAAACAGAGAAACCAGCTTTGGAAGAACAGTTTGCTATTAGATAAGAGACCTGTTTACTGCAGCAGGATAACTCAGACAGTATTAGATACAGTAAGGTGTTATTTGGAGACATGCATCTCTCTTACATCCCCCCTGAATGTTCTCCAAGTCGTTTCTCCAAGTCATTTTATTTTGTATTATTCATGAAAACTCCAAAAACATGTTGTACTACTTCTTAAATATATTTCTACAATGTCATACCTCGTATGAGCCTATTTGCATAGATGGAAAGTAAGTAAGCATCTATTTCAGTGCTGCTTTTAAGTGTTGAGGTGCTTAATATATTTTATTTGAGTTTTAGATTTTTGTCCAACTGTCTTGCTCAGAGGCAGTGGTAGAAGTAGCTAAATACATTTGCTCAAGTACTCTAATTAAGTGCAGTTTTGAGGTACTTGAACTATTCTTGAGTATTCCCATTTTCTATTACTTCTACTACTTGTACTCTAGTACAGTTCATTGGAAAATACTGAACTTTTTACTCTACTACATTTATTAGGCAACTTTCTTTGCAGATTTTGTTCAATGATACAAAAATAATAATAAACAAATAAATTATGATGTAATGGTATTGATTCAAAAAAATGCATTGATGATCAGGGGGAAATTTACAAGCTCCACCAGAAGATTAACTATATAAAGGAGTTAACCTTTACCAGCTTCAACATTAAAATGATGAACACATTTTGTTCTTTTGTACTTTTACTTTAGTAAAAAAAAAATAATAATAATAAATGCACAACTTTTACTTGTAAAGGAATATTTCTACACTGGTATTGCTACTTCCACCTCCGCCCAAAGGAAGGATTTTGAGACGGAAATACTTTTTGCTCTGCTGCCTTTATCATATGATTGTGGTTGTACTTCCTTTGCACAGAAAGAGTTTTCATCAAGATCAAAGAAATTAGCACCAAATGAACCTGCTCCAACACTATAATAAATAGTATTTCAGGTAATAAATTCAGTGATTTAGTATAAGACTCTGCAAGGAGTCATCTCTTATCCTGAGCAGGCTACTTAATGAGTAATTTTGTTGTACTTGACCAGTGATGGAAGGAAGAAAATGTACTAAAGTATTAAGAGTATATATCATTCTATCATTACATTATGCAGTCGTGTAGACTGCATAGACAGATACACCATCACAATTACCCAGAGCCCATAGGGACACCTTCACAATGACTGTTTTGTGCAACCAGTTGTCCAGACTTTTAAATTATTATTGTTAAAAACATCCTATTCTTTAGGCTCTTTATGTTTTCGATGCACACTTTTAACTTGTAGAGTATTAAATAGGCTAATGAACATTGTTAAACAGGCCTGAGTGTTGTGAAGTAAAAATATAGGCTGCAACAAAAAAAGACTCAAAGTACAATTACCTCAAATTTGTTTCTATCTGAGTAAATGCACTTGGTTACATTCCTCCACTGCATCTCTTTATTTTATTATGAATATAATCAATTAAATTTCATGTAAAATTCAAGTATTTTAATTATTGTTTGATTTTAATCTGTCATAAAGGATAATATATACACAATAAGCTAATATTTACTGAGATAATTTATAAGTAAAGGATCTTAATACGACTTTCAGTGAAGTTTCTCACCATCAAAAGGCATTCAATTAATCAGGTCTGATTGATTGTGCGTATCGATCACTGCGTACTGCGTCACAGTCGCGTGTTTTTAAATAGCCGGCGGCTGTGCAGTTGGCGGCTAATTGCTTAGCCGTCTAAACATCACAGATAAAGGGGTAAACATTAACTCGACTCGTGTGTTTGCTTGTCGGAAGAACTTTCTTACTTTCCAGGGGAACATGGCGACGACTAGTTCTGTGTGGTCTAAAGGACATATGTTGTACAGGTATTCTGTGAATCTGCGCCAGGTTACCAGGTAACGACGTGGGGTTTTTTTTTAATGTAACCTTAGCCAGGTGAGCACACACTAAACGGCCTCTGTCACGTTATGGAACTGTGATGACGAGCTAACGGTACATTTTGACATGCCCTTTGACTAAACTCGTGAAAAGTTGTTATCAGCTAGCGTTACTAACGTAAACTAAAGCGTAATTGGACAATCTTTGCTGTGTGTCTTAAACATTATATTAGCTGACGTAACATTAAACCACACTTTAATCACTTCAATCACTCAGCGATCGTTTTGTTTTTGCCATTGTTAACCGGGTGACTTCACTCAAGTTTAATAAGTTATGTTGACTAAATGCTTAGGTGAAATAATGTGTTCGTGCAATACAGTACGTGCTATTGTTACTTCTAGGGTTATTATTTGCAAAAACAGCCAGGCGGATTTCCACACCCGCTTTAATCATTTGCTGGACTTCTGCACTTTGTCCTGTAAAGCTACAATAAATGTAACCAAGACTTGTTGACAACTTATCTGTATCTCCACACAGTGAATTCCTCTGTGGCTGGCTGTATTTAAAAACAAGTTATTGGCTTGAACACTGCTTTGTTGTTTTTGAAAGAGAGCCATGGGAAATTCATTTCTAATTATAGTTCCCAATTAAAGTCAGTGGCCCATAAGGTTATTAAAAGAGAGTCTCACTGACCTTGAAAGTTTGTGGATTTTAGAATAATGGCAAAAAAAAACCTAGAAAGTGTTTGTGAATTAACAAATGGCCTTGAAAGTGCTGTGTGTAAGTAAACATGTACACAATATAGTTCCCTAATCCTTAAAGTGACCATATATCAGTTATTCTCTTTGGGCAGGTTTTTGATTCAGCACTTCACATCCTGTGAAAAAAATCCTGAAATGGTGGTTAATGTTGATTTAAGCAGCTTTAAAATGGTTTCAGAATTGTGACAAAATTCTGAGTGTATAAAAACAATGAAAGTCATTAAAATGTCCTTGGGTTTGATGTCCAGCTGAGTGTGGGAGCTCGGTTTAACTTGCATATGAATAGACATATTTTGTGGAGTGGAAGTGAAGCAGCTCACAATTTTCATTGCCGAATAGTCAATCTTTGCTTTCAATTTTTACTTTTTATGTCTTAACATGAAAGAGTGCTTTTCATTTGTTCTAGTTTCACCCTCGTGTTTTGAAAAGACAAGCTATATGTAATGTACGTAAGAGCTGATAATATTCTTGGTTAGTTGTCATTTTTGAGCCATAAATAGTTCAGTTTTAATTTATTGTGGTAGTATTGCTAACTGGAACTAGTTCGTCTTTGCTTCAATGCCACTGGGTTTCTCTGGGTTATTATTTAGGCTGTCTGACTTCGAGGGACAGTTATTCACATTCAAATACTGTTTGGGCAGTGTTAGATTGTGACAGTAGTTGAATGATAATCTCCATTTATCCACTCCAGATTGGGTAAACAAAAGTTTTATCCTGAAGACATAAAATGTGGCATTCAGCCCACTCACTCATACAGAATGCATCTTTTTCATATCAAAGAATATTAGCACGACTATCTTTTAGCCTGTATGTCACAAACATCTCCATGTTCCTTTTAAGTTTGTCTTTTCTGTACCAATAACTTCTTCGTTGTATGTTGTTGCATTGAGCCTTTGTGAAACTTTGTTTCATCTTGTTTCTGTGTAGGAGGTTTTCAGAGAGCAGCGACAAAGGCTGGTTCCGTTCCTTATTTGTGCACAAAGTCGATGCCAGAAAAGATGCCCACTCCAACCTGCTCTCAAAGAAAGAGACCAGCAACCTTTATAAAATTCAATGTAGGCATGAGGTCTTTCACTTACTCACAACAGGATTATTTTGTTTAAGCGAGGGGGTTGCCAAGGGCCAAACACAAGTGAACTTGATACAGTTACATTATATTATGATAATGAATTGGATTCTGTTTTGAGTCACAGCAGTCTGTTATCCATTTCTCTCTGCAGAAAACAGCTAAATAAATCATCCTAATTCAATGCTGTCCACGCTGGCCTCAATGACCTCAGACAAAACTGAAAATAACATGAGACAAGAGCAGGACTGCCCTGTTGCATGTCATTTATTACCATACGTATGCAACATACAGGCAGCAACGAGTTATTCTGTGATAGTGTGATGTATCAAGTCTGTAAAGTTATGTAAGGGTTGCCAATCAATTACTCAGATTTTTCTTTGAGTCTGTGCTGATAACTGTGTCTGTCTCTTGTAGAAAACTCTATCATCCTCTCTGGGCTTTGATCTTTTTTTATGGCATATGTTTCACCATGTACGGATTTCATTTTGAACACTCTTATCAGCCGTGGTCTATAACCTATTGAAGGCGAATCTGTTTTGTATAAGTTTCTGTTGAATTGGAGTGTGAAATTACTTTGTTGAAGAATTTGATTTTTGCTTGTATTAAAAGAAAATAAGAAAACCCACCCATTTCTTTCTTTCAGTTCACAACGTCAAACCGGAGTGCCTGGAAGCATACAACAGTCTAGAGTGAGTGTGTTCTCTGCTTTGAAACACTCCTTGCATTAACTCCACCAGTCAAGCTATGTTTTCAATCTTTTGCTTGTTTTATTGGGTTTTTGTCAACAGTATATTAAAAGCTTAGATTTATAGAACATATTTGTGTAAAATCTGGTAGATATATTAGGTAAACTGTGCTTTGAGTGAATGAGCAGCTAATTTGATTTTTTTTTTTTTTTGATCATACAAATGAGATTTTCCCTTTTTCATAGGATGGACTTTAGTGCCACAGTATTCTTGCAGGATCATAAGAGTAATTTACTGTAAAATTGAAGTAATATAATTAATGTCTTTTTGGGTGTAACAACAATTTGTATCGTAGACTTCATTCATACCCCTGTAGATGATCATTACTGTGAAAAGTCAGTGCATTATAACTGTAGGCACATTGGTAACAGCATTTGAAAAGGCTGTGTTTTCTTCGATGCTGGTATTAGGGCTGAGGTGCAAAACAGGCTCCATCAGGACCAAGACTTCCCATGTGAGGTGGTTGGAAGCTGGAATACCTGGTATGGAGACCAGGACCAAGCTGGTAAGCAAGCAGTCCAACAGTGAACAGAAACCATCATGAAAAGATAATGAAAATTGTCACCTCTTATTGATCACGGTCAATGATTGCAGCAAGGACTGAATTTATTTTTCAGTTTCAAGGCCTCATGGATGACACCACTTGCTTTGAGTGGCTGCAGTTTGGCTCTAATTGTTTAGCAGAGCTTCACAGAAAATGCACAGAAACACACAGACACTATCAGATGACTCACTGTCAACACCTTTCCTTCTACATATAATTTACAGTGTAGCGTGTCCATGAAGAGCATTCAGCGACAGTAAAAAGAAGTGTTCACATGATGATGGAGGTGGTCTATCTGCTGGTTGTGTGGGTGGCATTACTCGCCACATGGTGCTACAGAGACATCTGCTGTTCTGTTTTTGCAGTGCATCTATGGCGATACAGAGGAGGCTACCCAGCCTTGACTGAATGCCTGGAGAAGCTGAACAGTAACAAGGTTAACTGGAAATTCTCTTTTTCTCTCTCTCTCTTTTTGGTATACAGAGTAAGAATGCATTGCAGAGATATCATAGAGAAAGCTGACGTTTAAAGGTTAAAGCAATGCCAATATTATCTTGACTTTGCAGAATTTTAGTTCTCACGTGAGCCGAAGAAAAGTCCTGATATCACATATATCTTGATATGTTCCTGTTTTCATTAAAATAACATTTTTCTCTTTCTTCAGGAGTATGTAGAGTTTCGGAAAGAGAGGGCAAAAATGTTGATTTCAAGGAAAAATCAGCTCCTCCTGGAGTTCAGTTTCTGGAATGAACCGTTGCCCAGACCAGGACCCAACATCTATGAAATGCGCAGCTATCACCTCAAGGTATCCACATTTATTACACTAATTAAACTTGCATGACATATGGTTATTTTAATATCACTCCATAGATAATCCGGTCCATGGGACTACAACATTACAGTTGCAACCAAAATTATTCAGCCCTGATGAGTGTGTATGCCATGTCACAATTATTAAACCGCTTCCTTGCTAATTTATTTATTTATTTATTTATTTTAAACCAATTAACCTTTCAGGAACTGTGATTCGGATATAAATCTGAAATATAAAGATGTCCAAGACACCTCAAGTTCCAAGAGAAATGTCTGGCAGTGTTGAACACACGTTTAAAAATTCAACATTAAAAACTCTGTGTGCGTGGAATTAAAAACAAAGCTTGTTCTAGGGGAGCTGCAAAGCCCCGCAGTATTTCCAGTGACTTGCAGGAGGAGCTGGTGAAGACAGGAACAAAAATATCTCTCAAAAACACTCAATAGGCGAGGACATGACCAAAAGAACACAAAGTCAACTTGAAGAAAAAAATGGATAGGCCTGTAAAGATCTAGGAGTCTGTTTAATATTTTTTTCTTTTTTACCATAATGCTTATTGGAGGTAGAAAAGGTCCAAGGATGCTATACAAAATATTAAGTCTGGGGCTGAATAATTTTGCTCATGGGCCCTGTTTTTTGAAGAAAATTTTATTTATGTGTACTACTACTTGTAACCTCAACACTGAATTCTCAAAAATCATTCAAATATGTATTGTAACTTTTACTGATGGGTTGAGGTCTTAGTGATGTCATTAATTTTTATCCCTATGTTAGAATGTCTTGCACATTAAGGGAGTTGAATCATTTTGATTGCAACTGTTTGTGATGTAAGATTTTTTTTTAATCATACAGCAGTCTTTACTCCCACTGACTGTGGGAACCATACTGAATGCATTCAGGAGCCAGTCTTAATAATACTGGCATGAAGCGGTAGGAGGCACCTTTTCCTTAAAACAGACTGGATTCTTGGATAGCCAATAGGTTGTTGAACTATTTTCACGTCTTGCCCATTCGTCTATTTTTCCTGTCTGAAAGCTTCATGTGGGATTCACACTTATTCATAGCTGATGCATTGCATTGGTGAGTGAGCTGTCCACAAAAGATAAGATTGTATCTAAAAAAAAGTGCTTTGAAACACAGCTCTGTATGATAAAATCAGTGTCCTGTATGTGTGCTCTTTGGGCCCACAGAGTTTGTTGATCTGTAAAATAGAGAAAGCTATGAATGTGCCGTAAAACAGGTTTGTTCATGCCGGTTTGCATCATAGCACCTTGTGTGATTAGGCTGTGTGTGCAAATGTAAAAGAGCTGTTTTGTGTGAGGTGCGTTATAATCTCAATGTCATATCTTTTAAAACTGTTAATATTTTACCTCCTCACATGTGTTTCAGCCAGGAACTATGATTGAATGGGGAAACCACTGGTAAGGCTCAACAAGCTAAATTACTTATTAGCTTAAAAAATGGCTTAAAATTAGCTTAAAATGGATGTCTGTTTCCTAAGCACAAAGTGTTCCAGATATTCAGGTGGTCAGTGCACCTCTGAAAATAACATGTCTTACAACAGGGCAAGGGCAATCAAATACAGACAGGAAAACAACGAAGCAGTGGGCGGGTTCTTCTCACAGATTGGCGATTTGTATGTTGTTCATCATTTGTGGGGTGAGTATGCAGCATGTTCATCACCTCAGACATGTTGATTCATTGTTTATGTGTTAGGGCAAGCTCTCAAAAGAAATGATAGAGCTCTGAATCTGTACAAACAGATGGGACATGAGTTAAACCCTGTGGGAATTGATATAACTAGATGAAGTAGTTCTAAACCAGGCCTGTTATTATTTAGCAATGTGCAGCCATGCACGTCTCTGACCTGTATGTTGTAATCAAGCCAACACTGTGAGTGTCTCCTTTTTATTTGGAGAATATCACAAGGTGTCTTAATCCTTTACCTACCACAGAAAGGTGTGAATGTTGACATGTTACAGGAGTGGCAGAATGACTGGCCCCGTGCGTAAATGATACAAAATATACATGTAATATCCCCATGATAGTGAGACAGCTATATAAAGCCTTGCCTGTTCATAAATGTGGATGGGTAACATCAAATATAAATGAATTTGTGGAACTTTGAGGGTTCAGTTAGCTTATAGCTATTTCGCTCTGTGGCTCATCAAATGGAAACAGACAGACGTTGTATGTTTGTTTGCCTCCTGAGGTTTAACCCAAGCAATTTGAATAGTTCTACTCCCATAGTGACTCTGAAAATGTTTTTTACAGCTAAAACTATTTTGGCTGAAATTAAGTTCTTAAGAATATGAATGTTAAATATTTATATTTATATTTTAATATTAAGAGTGAGATACATTTATTAATGCTTAACAGAAAATGTGGTTTGGCTATTTCCTAAGCTTATGAAAGCCTCCAGTCCCGAGAGGAGACCAGAAACTCTGCCTGGCTGAAGGAGGGATGGGATGCAAATGTGTATTATACAGGTAGGAGAGATGCAAAATCTACTATTTAACAAAGCGTGATAAGTGCCGCATAAGATGACAACAACAAGCAAATATCAACATAGTATACAGTACAGTATTTTCTAGTTTAGTGGTGCAAGCAGGGGTGGGTTTTGTCTCAAATCTGTTGCCTTTTTTTATAAAATCATTGATTGAAGACTGAGGTATTCCTTCATGGGATGCAATACGAACTGTTGTTTAAAAATGACATAGATTGGATGACAGATAAGAGCTATTCTGTACTTTACAGCAGTACATAAGGACAAGAGAGAGAGAGAGAGAGAGAGAGAGTTAAGAGTTCAGACAAGATAAAATTTACTTGACTGTCACTCCCTGTGAATTGTACTGAGCATAGTGAGAGATCAGTGCAGATTCTCCTCAGGAACTGTTGAGAAGAGAGCCCACAGGCGGATGCTGAAGTTGTGGCAGGAGCAAACAAACAAACAAAAAAAATTAGCAAGTGCAAGTCTTGTAGCAGCAAGAGCAAAGTGAACAGGTAAGCACAGAGTTATGTACAATACAAGTTGGTGTGTTAGGGAGGAGTGTTCTTGACTAAACCCGTGGTGTTGCAGTGCCATATGGGCTTGGCTCTACTGATAGCACAGTCATTTTCACAGTATTTGTTCTTTCACAGTTATAGCTAGACAGATGTTTCAGCATCATAAAAGTTTATATGTGCGACTGTAACACATGGTAAGCTGAATGAAAACAGTACACATGATGTGATGGTATTCTAATAAGTACACACTGTGTGAAATAAAAGTAGATATCCTGCTTCACTTTTGAGTCACACTGTAATGGCGTACACTTACAACTTGAGAGGATATACTTTCTATTTATCTGTATGCATCCAAGTCCACAGTCTAGGTTATTGTCAAACTCTTTAATATGTTTCTCCTTTTCTGTCTTCAGTACCTTTGATCAGAAGCATGGAGTCTAGAATAATGATTCCCACCAAGAGTTCACCTTTACAGTAAAAAAATAACCTAAAAAGCAAAAAAGACTGAAACTGGGACCTTCTCTTCGACTATAGTTTATTCATCTACTGCCAGAGCAACATGTCGATTCTTTTTTTTTTTTTTTTTTTTTTTTTTTTTAAACTGCTGGATGATATGTGTTACTTTCAAATATAGAAACAAAACAAAGATTTTCTGATTCTGTATTTGCATACCGAATAGCTGGTCATGACAAGCAATGATGCAGTGTGTTTATGTGCATGTATTCTCAGAGTTCTGAAAGAGAGAATTACAAACTGGCAAAATGACAAATTATATGCGTTATATTAATTGCATGTATTTTACACTGTAGATTGAAAATTACATGATTGTGTCGAGGTAGGTGTGGTATTATTCCTGATTTTTTGTTTTGTTTTGTTTTTTTACAGTGAATTAATAACTATGTAGTAGTTTTCACAATGAAGGGACAGTCTCTGTCTGTCTTTTTATGATTGTACTTTTATTACTGGATATGAATCACCCTCAATGAAATCACACTGAGCCTCTCAAGTGTGACTGTTAAATGCATATTTGACCAAATAAAACCCACCCTACTACCTCATTTGTCAAAATATCTGATCATCAGTTTCCTGATTAAAATGTATGGTAAAGTGTTAGGAGCCTACAAGGAGCATGACTGTGAAGGGGTCATTAATTTCAAAATAAAGGTTGACTAACACACAGCAGTATTGTCATTATGATGCTCAGAACCAAGGTTGTGAATAAAAAAGAGGAAAGTTTAGTCTGGAAGTTCTAGTCAGTCATGTGTTTGGATATATGAACGCTAAATATAAATATATTTAAAGCTAAATTATATTAACTAAGCTAACCTGAGCTGTTCTGGTGGGTAAAAAGGTGGTAAACTATCCTTGTGATTGCAATTCATCTTTTTAAACTATTTGGAGATCATCAGTCTAAATGGCAAGAGTCTGGTGTCGTCACAAGATTCTTATAAGAAAAATTAATTTGATATGGAAATCTTCAATGCGCAGAGCATGTTTTGTGTTTCCAGAAGAAGAAGGAACAATTATCACTGAAAAGACATGGGAGTGACTGAGGAAGTGTTTGGAAAGTGCCTCGCAATTTCAGGTCTGTCAAAGAAAAGAATATTGCCCTTAAATCAAGGTACACAACATCATCTGTTCCTCTCTATTCCGATGTATTGGATGTCGTTGAATGGGGTTGAAGTTGGGGTTCTTTGCAGGCCAGTCAAGTTCTTCCACAATACACTCATCAGTCAGACGATTTCCTTGTGCACCTTGCATTGTGTTGAAGCGGTAAATGGCCTTCCCTATGCTGTAGTCACAAAGTTGGAGGCCCATAAAGTGTATGAAACAATGGCATCTGACCCTGCAAGGGTTCAGAGGACGATGAAGATAGGACATAAAAATAACGCTGTGCATGTTGCCTCTAAAATGTCAAATGTCCTTTTAAGATTTCCTTTACAATTAAGGGTCTAACAACTCAAACCATGAAATGCACTATGGACAAAAGTATTGGGACACCTGACCATTACACCAACAGGGGCTTTAATGACATTGTATTCTGAATGCACAGACAGCTTTGCATTTACAACAGCTTCCCCTCTTCTGTAAAGGCTTTCCAGAAGATTTCTGAGTGTTTCCATGGGAGTTTTTGCCCATTCATGCAGTAGAGCGTTTGTGAGGTCGGGCACTGATGTTGGATTAAAAGGCCTGCCTCACAATCTCCGTTCCAGTTCATCCCTAAGGTGTTTGATGGAGTTGAGGTCAGGATTCTGTGCAGGTCAGTCAGGTCCTTCCACACCAAACCCATCCAACCATGTCTTTATGGACTTTGCTTTGTGCACTGGAACACAGTCATGCTGAAATAGAAAAAGGATCTTCCCCAAACTGTTGCCACAAAGTTGAATGCATAGCATTGTCCAAAATGTCTTGTTATGCTGAAGCATTAAGATTTCCCTTCACTGGAAGTAAGGGGCCCAGTCCAACCCCTGAAAAACAGCCCCATACCATTATCCCTCCTCCACCAGACTTTACAATGGGGAACAATGCAGTCAGGCAGATAACTTTCTCCTGGCATCTGCCAAACACAGACTTGCCCATCAGACTGCCGAACAGAGAAGCATGATTAGTCACTCCACTGAACACGGTTCCACCACTCATGAGTCTAGTGGCAGCATGCTTTACACCACTCTGTTGGACTCTTGGCATTGCACTTGGTGATCTGAGGCTTGCACGCAGCTGCCCGGCAATGGAAACAGATTCCACTAAGCTCCAGTTGTACAGTTTTTTTAATTGATAATGCCTGATATTAATATGGAATCAGCAGAGTGTTGACAACTTTTACGCACCATGCACCTCAGCACTTGGTAACACCGCTCTGTGACTTTTGTGTGGTGTTCCAGTTCGTGGCTGAGTTGCTGCTGTTCCTAAATGGTTCCACTTTCCAACAATGCCTCTTACAGTTGACCGTGGAATATCTAGCTAGGATGAACTCTCACAAAGTGATTTATTGAAGAGGTGGCATCCTATCACAGTACCATGCTTGAATTTACAGAGCTCACCAGTGTTTGTAAACAAAGACTGCATGGGTCTTTAATTTATGGGTGCTTTAATTTATACACCTGTGGCAATGGGTCTGACTGAAACACCTGAATTCAATAATAAAGGGATGTGTCCCAATACTTTTATCCATATAGTGTACATCTTGAGACCAAAGTGATCCAAATGTTCATTTATTAACACATGGACAAAGGTGTCCATAATCCATAACAAAACTCGAGTCTCTGCTCGCACCCTCACACCTGACCACTCTCCGTACATGTGCGCGACATTTAAAATAAATGCCTGTACCTTTAAGAGGAGGGGGCGTGTCCTTTGTGGGGCTGTCCCTTTATTTGAATATACAGTAGTTCAGCTGGGCTGGAATCGGATTGCGTCGGATGTTTTTCGTCCTGTGAGCAAAACACAGCGGGACGCGGTGCTTGTGTTCGTCGGTCATGCTCATCATCCAGGCCTGTGTTTAACATTTGAATGATATCGCAGCTAGCGAGGCGTTTTCTCCGCCGCATGCACACACAGAAAGGACTGCACTGCTCGCAACCGACAGTATGGACTTGCACATATTGGACCACAGGCTACGGGTCACCAGCATATCCAAGAATGGGCTGGTGAATTTCACACACCCACTGATTAAACTGATTTTTTTGCGGAACAGGACCAGGTAAGAAGACTCGTTGATCGGGGTCAGATGTTTGTTGTGAGCCTGGTAATCCAGTACGAATATTTGAGAACCTACAGCGCCTCTTCATTCACTGAGTGGCCGAACCAATATTGGGCTGTTTGTCTGTACATGTCCTGCTCTGCTGCCATCCATGAATGACATACTGCTGTGCATGTAGCTGTAGGCAGTTTCATCAGCTTATGACAGACGATTAACATTTGGAAAACTGCATATCTGGTATATGATATAATTTAGGAAGTTTTTCTTGGTAATTTGCGTTACGTTCTTGATCTGCGAAGTTTAGTCAACACACTGCATTCTCACATTATAAAATGTAAAAAATGCATACATGAATATCTTTAACGTCCCTGCTGCCCCTAGAGATTATAAGACCTGCACTGATCAAGCAGCTGAAAAAGCATGCAGTGCCCTTCCACTGTATTTTACTGACACCTTGTATCTCCAGCACAAACTTGACCCTTGACCTCCTTTTACCCAGATCCAACATTCAGTTTGCAAGCTGTCCAGATCTCATGTTGCCATTAGTTTTCAGTTAATCCCTGGATTTCCTCTCATTGTTATATAATTGTTTATCGCTTTGGTTGCCCCACATATGCATAGCTAGAAGAGGAGTTCAGCATCTGTCTTTAAGCTGCCTGTGGTGTAGGCCAGGCTGTGGCTCAGCTACTGCTCTCGTGTTAAGCTGCAGAGGAGCTGTAAGCAAACGTCAGGGAAGATTTTCATCCTTTGTTTGCCTCTGTGCCCTGTGAGTTCTGAAGTATAGATATTACCTTGTCTTTTAGGTCCATTGTAAGCATCTTATGAGTATCAGCAACGGAATAGCCCTTTAAAAAAATGAGTTCGCAGGACAGCATTATTAACCTACACATGCGTGCATAGATTATGATCCTGCAAAACACTTGTTTCTTGTCAAGTAGAATAGAGAAATGAGATTTCAGATTTGTGCGTTTTTCTGTCGAGCACAAACACACTGCACACTCATTTGTCACAGAGTATTGGGCCATACAGCAGGTTTTAACCTGTCCATGCCAGACACACTGTGTCATGATGAACTCCACCATCATGTAAACAACTCAACTGTATAAGGTAAAAAAAAAAAAACAAGTCACTGTGAATAATACACAGATGTACTTGCTACTGATTGCATCAGTATTTATAAGGTGCAGCCCAACAGGTTTGTGATGAGTAATTTTGAATGACCAAGAACTGATTTACTCAGTCAGTATTTTGTTTTATTTCAAAAGTGTGAGCCTATATTTTCATCTGAACAGACCCTTTGAAACATTCAGTGTCTGTAAAGTAACAAAGTAGGCTGTGCCCAGAATGATCCAGAAAACACATGCAGGCTACACTTCCTTGGATTTGCAGGCTGGTCTGATTTTCACTGTTTTGTTGTGCAGGCTTTGGCATTATGTCATCATACTGTGGTGTGGATGTATTTTGCCTTGTTTTTCCTGTTCTTTTTCTGCAGCAGTCTTTTTTTTTTATCATTGTTTTTCTTTTTATTCTTTGGTCAAGGTATAGACAATTCAGACTGGGGAGTGGTGGAGAAGATCGAGTTGATGGCAAGTAAAAACAAAATGTGGAGCAAAAACAAGCCTGATTGCCACGGTTGATTTTAGTCATCTCCCTCTTTCAGGCCCCTGCTATTCATTAGAGCATTAGAGAAAAACTCCCAGAGAATGCACACAAAGTGATTTGAAAGCGGTCCTGAGCAGAATTTTAAGGAGGTAATCACTTCTAGGAGCCAGACTTGTCCCATATTGTAAGAAGTTATTTTCCTTCAACATCATCCAGCACACCTGAGGCTTTAAAATGCCTGTGGTGCAGAGGATGACAGAAAGGTTGCCTTGTTTAGAAATTAAAACCCTTATTTGACGAAGCACAGCATGCTTGCTATCTTCACAATAGGCCAGCCTATTGTGAAGGCCCACTAACTTTATAGTTATTGAGAGTTTATCAAGTGAAAAAGAAAAAAATACCCTCAAAAGTGAGGACTGTGTGTGTGTGTGCGTGCCGTCACAAACTGTCAGCATAATAGGATGTGAATGAAGCCTTGCATGATGAGTGACAAAATATGAACCACAGACTATGCTGTTAGTTTGTAGTCCTATATTGTCCCTAGTTGTTTTGTTTTGGGTGTGGTAATAATCAAAGCTCAGTATATGAGTCTTACTGTACTGTGGGTGAAGCCCTGCAGGCTCCACACAGTCCTCCTTTCTTCTGCTTGGCGGCTCACTAACGAGAGCTTGGGTTGGAACAATGCCTTAGCTGAGCCAGAAACCCAGTGGGGAGTTTTCCACTTGTCTGCTTCAGTGATGGTTGGGGCTCTCATTCCTCTTGTTTACACAGGACTAACACCCACCGCCCACCCCCTAAATAGTAACAACAAGCAGGGATTTATAGAAAAAAGCCCCCACTGTCCTGAAAAGAGGAGCTTGTGAGAATGCTGTGTGCTGGTTCGTCCACTCGCTCAGGGGCTGAGATAGCTTTAGGCGAGCTCCTCACAGTCGACAACATCGCTTTGCTCCACTCTTATCATATTTCCTCAGCTGCAGCATCAGTTGCAGAAACCACACCACCAACAACCCTCACTTCATCACAGCTGCTACCACCCGTTGCTTTGTGCTGCTGGATCAAAGTCCAGACTCTTGTGTGCTTGGTTTTCATCTTCCCCACTTGGCCGCTCCCTGGTTACCTGTTGCTTCCTTGACTCTTTGTTTTTTTTTTCCCATGTCCTCCTTTTCATGTTACTTTGTGCCTTAGTAGAACAAGTTTTGTTAAAACTAAACATGCCTCTGAAGCTGCCAGTATGTATCTGCAGAAGCACTTGTTGAATGGCCACACCTACCAACGTCAAAACTTGGGGGGGTGGATCGATATCAGGAAGAGAAAAACAACAAATCTTTATGTCAAAGTTTAGAGTAAACATTGATGGAATATACAGTAACTAAGTACAGCTTACTCAAGTACCTTACTTAAGTACAGTTTTGAGGTACTTGCACGATACCTGAGCAATTCCAGTTTCTGCAATAATTTAGTTGCTAGTTATTTTGCTATTATTAATACAACATGTAAATGTTATTATATATATAATTTGATGAATGCAGAATATTGGATCTGATAATCGGCCAGGCTGATGATCAGTGTATCCCTGTGTAAGTTCTCTAAGTTCTGAACACAGCAGTGTCTGTCACTTTTCACATGAACTGGCAAGTGCAACAGTATCTTCCAAGAGAGTATGTCTGAAGACATGCACCGTTCCCCATATTCATATGATATTGTGTCTCCTACTTATCTGTGACAGCCGGCTTTCACTCCGCCTTTGAGTGTGGCCGTGTGAAAAAAACACATTTGATTTATACTGCGGTCATACAACACATCATGCAACACATTTGCTTCTTCTGGGCTTTGTTGATGTGTGGATGTGGAGACAAGGGTAGATGAAGATGTACTGTAAAGGCAGTTTGCTTTGCTGTGGTTTGACATTAGGTGAGTTCTACAAAGTGACACATTTCACTTATTGTAGTCGACTGAGTGATAAGGAGCATTGCATAGTGATTGTAAAAACAATGTGAGGCAAATGGATTTCCAGAATGCTTGTCAGTATACTGTAATGAAGCTTAAGTGAGGCATCTTATCTATACTTCACAAACAGGAAACCAAACAAGTACACTTGTCACATGGATTTGACAGCTGGATTTGCCTCGAGTTGATTAACAACATGCTGCCAGTGTGTTGTGGAGGTTTGGCTGCCTTGCAGGTGTGATATTAGAGCATTCGTTGTCTTGTACGCAAGCACTCCACATGTGGTACAGCTCTAAACTTGATCATTCTTTCGTGCAGGATAGATGCTTGGCATGCACCAGCTGCAGGCGACTGTGAGCTGGGGAAGGTGAAGGGTCAACAGGAAATGAGGGGGTATTATAACACAATGGGCTGGCTCAGCTCACTAGCACAGCCTGTGGTTAGTGTTACAGTTTTCCCTCTCCGTGTCTCTGTTGGGTGATTGTCCCGTCTCATGGCAGGGATTATTTTTTGCTGAGTCAGGAGTTTGACGGTCTCACTCAGGCCTCAGCTGTAATAGCGTCTGCTGACTGATAAGCAGAGGAAGAGGAAGGTGTATCTCCAGTGAGACATTTTAAGAAAACAGGAATATGTAGTGCTTCCTTTTTCAGGGATTCAGAGAAAACAAAGAGCAGTCATCCATGCATAAAAATTAAAATTAAAAAAAGTACTAACTAAAGATTTCTGAAGGGCAGAGGCTTTCATTTTGCCACCATGAGCACACAGTTGGTATTTTGTATTTGATATCTTCTTTCATTCATCTTTCTGTATGTTCAAAGCTTTAATTCCGTCCTTTGTTGCTACTGAAGGGTACTTTTTTTGTTGTTTTTAAAGCTGCACTTTGCTTCTTTGAACGTCTTCAGACAATCATGTCTGATTTTCACAGCAGAAAATCCTGTGAATTCTAAAGCTCATCTCATTTGGGGAGGCGTTGCTGGTTCTATCCTCTCTTTTCACAGCAGTTGCTGTTGCTTTGTCCTTTCTTGAAACCAGTGAAGTATGGAGAATCCCACTTATTTCATACCTGGTAACTGAATCTCTGAACCTTTTGTTGGTTTCAGATGAATAACTGTTCTCTCACTCCCTTTCTCCACCTCTCTCTTCTTATCTCCTGCATTTCATCTTTTCTCAATTTCCAAATACATGCCTGTCTCCATTTGTGTTCTCTCTCTTGTTTCAGATGTAAGTTTTTCAGTCTGACGGAGACACCTGAGAACTACACAGTCGTCCTTGATGAGGAAGGATTCAAAGGTATAACATCCTTGTGCACACATATCTTTCACCAGCCAGGCGTTTGTCCTCCCACACTCTCACTGCTCTCATGCCGGTTGTACTCTATGTAGTGGTACCATGAAGTAGTTTTTGGTAGCTTAAGTACAAGAAATTAATGTACCTTGGCTTAACATTTTGTACTAAAAATGGTGAAAATGATGAAAGATGTACGCAGAATGTCAGCTAAACAATGATTTATAGAAGCTACTGCCAAGTTCAAAACTGGAAACTTAAAGGGGAACGACGTCGGTTTTACACCTAAAGATCGCTTTGCTGGTTGTGAGAGGCTTGAGGCTGCAGAGGAGCTTTAAGTCCACATATTGACTTGTATTGTAGGATGTTGTTTTAGAGCTAGAGCTTATTTGTCACTTTCTGCATGTATTTGCCACCAACCATAAAACATAGTTAGCTTGTAACCAGTACGTAGTCTTGAATAAGGCCACAGCATTTGTTGTTTTACCGGTCAAATTTTGCTTCCTTCCTTCTTTGTTCCCTTCGCAGATCTCAGGAGGTAGGATGGGTGTATACGGCCATACAGTCTAGGAAAATAATGTTGCACACGTCTATGCAAGAAGAAGTCTTGTCAGCCTTAATGAAGCAGAGAACTGAACTCCCCTCAGAAATCAGCTTCAGCTTTTGTGTTTCTTCACTGTTAAAAAGTGTCAAATTTCTTGTTAACACTGTCCAAAGAGAACCGGAGTCAGCATTATTGCCTCTCTCGTCCCTTTGTTGTAAAGCATCCCACGCAGAGAATGTCGGCGGATATGAGAATTTATCTGTGTGTAGTTCAGCTGTTGCTTCTATTCGCTGCTTCCGACATAAAAAGGTCAAGTGCACCTTTACAGAAAAACTGTTTTCCCTCTTTGTTATCAAGTACAAATGTCAGCAATTCTTTGCTTTCTTTCCTTTTCCTTTTTTAAAATTTTCGAACTGAATATTGTCAAGCTGTCAGACAATTTAAGTAATTTTTTAAACTTTTTAATACATCACTTTGGGCTTTTGGTCGGCTGTGATTGGTATCTGTCTTTAATTTTAGATATGTTTTTATGCACTGAACAACCATTGATCTTTAAATAAAAATAACAGGTAGACTCACAAACTAAAATAAAATTTAAAAAAAAGTTTGTTGTGCCTGTAGACTGTACCCTTCTGTCTGACTACACTCATGAGGCACCGTCAATAGTATAGTAACTGTCAGCCCGACATTTTTGTCACAGATGTAGTTGTAAAAGGCATATGTCTCCTCTGGGTGCTCTGTTTCTCCCTCTGTCTCCTTTGCTCTCCTTCTAACTGAATGCCTATTTTAAGAGGTGAAAGCTGATGTAGTGAAGCCACAAGGGGCCCTCTGTGACAAATTATGCCAACCAGAACAGAACACTGGCTCTTTTGAAGGTTAGTAAAGAAAAAGAAACAGGAGTATTCACTGCAGGAGGCAAACATCATTTCTTAATGTTTTATTTAGCTTAACAGTAAAAAAAAAAAAAGCCTCCTTTTTCTAAGACTTTAAATGAAGATGCACGTCAAACATACAACAGAAGGTTTTCTCAGTGTTTAGAAGTTCTTCGCTCTGTTGTACAAGTCAAGCAGTGTATGAAGAGTGAGAAAGCTAATGTTTCACCAAAGGTTGGGGTGCACATCACCCTGGGTGTTCACCCCAGTATCTCTTTCTCTCAGCTTCTTGTTTACTTCCTGGAGAGACACCTGTTTCCCATGTAGCTTCCTGCTTTCACTTGAGTCTTGTTTTATGACGAAGAGTGAAATATCCTGCTTTTCTATTTCGGCTTAAGGGACTCGGGTTGTTACAGCTACGTATAGTGGAACACCCTGTTGAACTCTGACCCTTCCTTAACACCTGCAAGGAGCTGCATGTCTGAGCGCATTAATGCATTAGTATCAGGTCACACTGTGGTCAAGTAGCTATGTTGTGCTGGTGTAGGTGCTGTTGGACTCTTAAGTTTTACCTGAGTCACTGTGTGGTTTAAATATTAGGGGCTTTATCGGGCTCCGTGGTAAAGGAAGAGGTGGGGGAGAGGAAGTGTGTATGCGTTATACTGAGCAGCAAAGAAGAGGAAGTCTTTACTTTATGCTGCCTCATATTTCACAAAAATTGGTGATGATTTGTGAACGACTTCATTAAAAAGGGGCTTATACTTTAAAGTTACCAAATCACTATTACAATTACTGTAAAATGTTTTAAGTTCCATAAAGATTTTATACAGTATGTCTGTCATATTCTCTGTATACCGTGACTGTTGTTCCTCTTAACTGGTGCATTTTGGAATGGTTTAGCAGTGTTTTCATTTTAACAAAGGTAAAACTGTAGTTCTGGTGCTGCTAATTTGACAGAATACTCATATATAATGTAAAACTGACACTAGCAATTGTTGCATTGCATTGGTCATTCATTAGTCCTTGTTACTTAATCTTAATAATCAAATAATGATTAATAATCAAACATCTATTGTTTTCCTATTTTTATAGAGGTTGAACCGGTTTGTTTTTTTTTAAAGCAAACTGAAACCATTTCTTTCGTTCTTTCTTTGTGAAGTAATGAAGCAGGAGTAAATCTACCCAGCAACCATTGGTTCAGTCATTTGAATTTCATCTTTGTTTTTGCATTTCCATGAAGGTTTAGGGACTTGCAAGAGACAGTTTACAAAAAAAAAAAAAAAAAAAAAAAATCAAAATTGGCTGAGCAAAGACTGACATATCCTGACTTTTTCAATCCCTGCTATGGGAGAAGATCAAAAAAACACTGCATCCTACATTCCCCACAGTGGAATCCAGTGGCATATTTCATCTGACCTTTCTCGGACCTGTTGAAGTCCCTCAACTTTCAAACTGAATGACTCCAGTTCAGTTTATGATGCACATGTTCTGACATACTTTGGACAGCCCCCCCTCCCCAGAGTCGCAGGGGACATTATAAAGCTCTTGTTGCAGGTTAAGTTGTACCCCTTATCAGTAAAGTGACATCTATGTGTAAAAGATGGGGTGCAGTGTCCCTTTTAAAATGGCATCAACAACATCTAAATGATGATGTTTTAATTTAAGTTAGGACCTGCTGCACATTTGAGTGTAGTTTGAAACAGGAACAGTAAGAGACACAAGCAAATTAGCAAATCACTACTAACCGGGCATGTTTACTACAATGCATAAGATTTAAGACATGCTTACTGTATGTATGCCGACTGATTTTAACTCTTGACCTTTCTTAGAGCTCCAGCCCTCAGAGCATCTCAACGTAGAGGGCTCAATCTGGCTGCCGCTCAATGTGGTCTCTAATGGCAACGCCTCCAGCAGCTCACAAGCTGTTGGCGTGACCAAGATCGCCAAGTCGGTCATTGCCCCTCTGGCCCAGCAGCACGTTTCCGTCTTCATGCTTTCCACGTATCAGACCGACTTTATCCTGGTGAGTCCCGTCTACATGAATCTTTTATTTCCCCCACTCCAGTCTAATCAGTGCTAACAAGATTCTTATTAAAATGAAAGAGACACGCTGAGCTGTTCACTGTTGTATAATTTAGAGAAGTCTTGAGAATTTTTTCAAATTTTCTAAATGTATGAATACTTCAAACCTCCAGTCCTGTTGAAATCTGTCAGACAAAAGAAGCCACAGTGTCTGCAATGTGTCTCCTTACCATCTTTGTAGCTAAAGAAGAGAAGTTGATGTGTTACTTGTGAAAATGTTGAGTGGGCAGAAATAGATAACACCTTAAAAGACATTTGCGTCAGCAAGTATATTAATGGTCGACACGGGGATGAACTGAAATTTTCCTTTGAAGTTTGTCAGTGACATGCCATGAATTTCCTCAAATGAACAAATTGTAGGCTTTATATACTTAAACAGAATGTTTACGGAGGAGTTCGCTCTAAAACCGTCGATTTTTTGTGTTCCACACCTGTGCTGTGTAGGTGAGAGAGAAAGACCTGTCTGTAGTCATCAGGACTTTGGAGGAGGAGTTCAATATCTACAAAGAGGTGGGAGGAGAGTCTGTTCCCATGCACTGTCAGGAGGTCTCCAACGGCCTCCAAAAGAGCAGCAGAGAAGGTAGAGGTCATAGTCCTATTTAATGTGAATTCACTTGATCAAGCTTGTCTCAGAGGGATGAAGTTAGGATCCTCTAGCACCATCTTGAGGTTCTTTGTGCAAAGTGTAAAGACTCGTGCTTAGGCATCTCGAGGAGATTGAATTGAATGCAGCTGGATTTGGTTGTATGATGTTTATATGTTTATATAGCCAAGTCCAGCTGCGTTCAGTTCAGTCTCCTTGAGATAGTTATGACCTGGACAAATGAGAATATCCACTGACATACTTAGCTATGTGACTGAACCATGCATCATTATTTTTCGCTGTGATTGAAGGAGTAACTCAAGTACAAGTGTTCTTTTGTGGCTAAAATATTATGCAGAAGTAAGTGAATTTTTAAACAAAAACTAAGAAGACCAGTTTAAAACACTGTTGAGAAACTGGTCTCACACAGATGATGAAATATCTGTGCACTGCACTGTAAATCCTCTGGCAGTTTTAGATGGTGGTGTTGTGACTGAGACCGTGTATGAGTCACTTTTGTGTAGAAGTCGCTCTGGCTCCCTGCCTACGAAAGTCAGCATAATGTTTCTGTAACTCCACAAATGTCAAATTTGAATGTAAGGTAGTCACATTAATGTAAATGTGTAGTTCAAACCTGCACATGCTGTAAATGCCATCTTAAATATGGAGCGGCTGCATGTCTGCCACTAATCACATTGTCCAGGCATACACCAAACATCAATTTCCTATATGACAATCAATATCCCATATCATACATGAAGCTAGAAAAGCAAAACCCTCTACACAGTAAAGGGATAAATGTGTATGCACTCTTGATAGGATGGAGGGAAATATGACTACGGTTACTTAATATGTATCCATTGTTGTATTTGTTAGGAACATTTAGGATTATCTATTGATACTGTTATATTTATCTCTACAGAAAGTTTTGGGGGTACATGCTTGTCATTTCATATGGGGTCACTGTCACAAACCATATGCCTGGTGAAGGTTTACTTTGCAATTAAATAAATTATGCAAGTCAGACAGCGTGCACCAGTTTGCATGCAAACTTTGGCCTACTTGTCCCTCTCCTACGCATCTGGCTGATGCAGTAGGTGTGCAGCTTATTCTTGTCATGCTCTGAGACCGGTGAATAACACTAACCACTGTCTAGATACAGACACTTGACATAAAGCAAAGAGTCAACCTGATCAGACCTGATAGCTGTATTTATAACAAGAGGAACTTGCTGTTTAAGGATACCTGTTGTGCTTAACAAAGGCGCGCTTGTCTTAAACAAACATTACGGTATATTTCATTTTATAATGAAACAATGCAAACAGACTGGATCTGCACTAGCTTTCAAACACAAAAGAACATTTGAACTGCACTGAATTGCTGTGTCCTTAACAGGAAGTTATTTTTATATCACCGCAAAGTGCAGGACATGCTGTACTATGAGGGCAGAACAAAAATGTGTCCACCCTCTAACAATTTTTAATATCTTTTCATCTAAATCTAAAATGTTGCATTGTGTCAACATCAAAAAAAAAAAAAAAGTTTGTTTTTAACTTGACACGTTCGTTAGACTGGTTTGGAAACTTTTC
Organism: Scatophagus argus; assembly: GCF_020382885.2. Lineage (NCBI taxonomy): Eukaryota > Metazoa > Chordata > Actinopteri > Scatophagidae > Scatophagus > Scatophagus argus. The sequence continues at coordinate 16,767,881 of NC_058496.1, read as the reverse complement.
ACTCATCGGCTATACTGTTAGATTTGCAGAATGCATTTTGCAAGTTGTAGGCACAGCAGTGACCTGATTGTTGCTCTAATTTTACTACTTTCATCTGCAAGAGTGAAGGAGAAGATAAAAATAAAGTTAAGAAAATTGCAGGCATTAATAGAGGCTTCTCATCTTTTGCAAGTGCTACGTATCGGACCGTTCTGGGCCTCCGCATCATGCATTAAGCAAGGAATAATACCTAATGAGCTTGCTTATAATATGGTCACTTACCAAAATAAAAATAAAAAAAATAAATAAATAAGACCATTCATTTATATTTTTCTGCATTGTGCGGTCAAAATCAAAAACAATCTGAAATAGTGAGTTGAATAGCGAATGTGATGTGAGGTAATCACATATATGATAACCTACAAAGTATCAGTAAGTTCAGAGAGGCAGTGTGGGCTGCTTGCAGGTTATGTGTTTGTGTGTTGTGGGAATAGGAGGACGTTCACCTGCACTAAATGTATGAATTTTAAAATGACAATGCATTTTTAACGATGTCTCAAAATGTTACATTTTTCTGTTTTATTGAATAGAATAATATGAGAAAGATCTATTCTGAAGAACATCCACAGTACCTCTGATGTAGATTTTAATACTGTCCATACTCTTCCAGCCATCCAGCCTACTGTTCACCCGGTGCTGATCCCCCAGAACCAGTTCTGTGTCATGTCTCTGGATCCGGACACACTGCCATCCATCGCCACAACACTCATTGACGTCCTCTTTTACTCTAACAGGTGAGATTCCTCACACCACTGCAATACCTCTGTAAAACACAAGGTGGCAGCACATGATGCAAACTGCACAAGTTTTACATAGAACATGGCAGACAGGCCACACAGATAATTATTTTCACATCAGTTTAATATGCCCTGACATGATTTGAGACACCTTGTTCTTTGATCTTGACAATATTTTTATTTTGTGACATGTATTATCAGTATATAACAAATTGCCTCTTTTAAATCAATGCTGCTGACGACTTTTGCCTCTCTAATGTCTCACCCAACGTGTCTCCTCTTGTCTAGTCCCAAAGGGGACGCACAGTCATCTCCCAGCCAGGACTTGAACTGTATCAAGTTCTTCTCATTCTCCCTCATTGATGGCTACATCTCACTGGTGATGGACACTGAGGCTCAGAGACAGTAAGGGTTCATAATTCCTTATACTGACCCAGTCTGCTGGAATGGCACAAACAAATAACCAACATCCAGCAGTTTTCATTGCATGAATTCTGCACTTTCAGCAAAAAGTGAGCTTCTTTGGTTCAGGTAGTAAAGGTAGTTAAGGCTTTCTGCGGTCCTGATGTTTTTTTGACAGTTTTAATTCAGGATTTTTAATAGCTGTTTGCTGTACTTCTCTTAAGTTGCTCTTTTTTGTCATTGCTTTGTGGGTGTTGTGGTTTTGCAGTCTGTTTTTGCAGGCTTTTTTTCGGGCGATTGCTAAAAGAGTGTTTTTCCAAATCCAACTCTGTACTGGTCTTGTGTATGCTCTACGTTGCTCTGTAAAAACCGATGCTCAACCTTTTTGCTCTAGGTTTCCTGCTGATCTTCTCTTCACCAGCTCCTCTGGAGAGCTGTGGAGAATGGTTCGTATAGGGGGACAACCGCTGGGCTTTGGTAAGGCCATTCCCTTTTAAACAGAGCACATCATTTGTATGACGGTCCCAGAAAGGTGTCCACAGAATAGACTTTATACAAAATGACAACAACTGGAGATCCATAAGATTGTTTTATAATTTCATCTGGTTAGATATTTAGATATTTACAATTACTTTTCTCTTTTTTTTTTTTCCCTTGGAAAGGAATTTAGTTGAATCTAGTTTTATACATTAAGGATCTACTTTATATAGTTTTTGCATAGTTTTACATTGTGATTCACTTCCTTTGCACCTTATTGCTGTCTTTATGCTGCTGTGACAACACAAATTTCCCCACTGTGGGACACGTAAAGGAAATTCTTATTCTCTCCAAAATGGGTTAATAACACCTGTTAATGATTGTGAAACTAATTTCAGTGTCCTCCATACTCTCTCTCTCTCTCTCTTTCTCCTTCTCCATCTCCATTTTTCAGATGAGTGTGGTATAGTTGCCCAGATATCTCAGCCCCTGGCTGACAGCGACATCTCTGCCTATTATATAAGCACCTTCAGCTTTGACCATGCTCTGGTGAGTCCCCCATCTGCACAGTATTAATCAGGCTACCACTGCTGCTGTCAAAACTATGAGCTCAGTAAATTTGTGACTCAAATAATGATTATTTTTAGCTCAGAAGATTAAAGATTTCAGGTTTTGTTTCTTGTGGGAGATGTAAACAAATAAAGACCAAGCATATGATACAATAAACAACATTCCTGTGAAGTTTAATCATAATGAATGAATAAGGCAGGTGATTCTAAATCAGTTTTGGGGTGTACTACTGATCTAAACATGCCTATAAATTTGTAATATGTAAGTTCGTACAATGAATCTGATCATTTTTCATTTATCCTATAAATTAGATTTGCATTTATTCATCACTGAATATGAAATGACTGCATCGTAATATTTTGACACTTTTAAACGCATAAACACTTTGAACATCAATTGACTCTTTGCTTAAAACATGTCTGTATGGAGTCTGAATTTTACCAAACAAATTCAGAAAGACATACGTTTGACTTTGATGTCCACACTCAGTGACAGTGTTGAGAACTTTTAATGCACAGCCTAAAATCTTTTTCAGTGAGAAACAATAAACTGCCTTGTTATAGATCTGTGGTTTCCTGATCTCAGCACTGATTTTTGTTTTCCCATGTACCAAACAGTTGTTGTGTTGAATGCAACAACGTTTGTCTGCCAGCTTAGTCAGCAGTTTCTGTCATCTTTATTATCTTGTAACTTACCAAGAAAAGTTTATCTGGATCATTTTTTTTGCCATTACCCAGAAACTTATCGCAGGGTGTCTGCACCGAGCAAACAAGCCAAACCAAATTTCCCTACTACATAAATGTAATGAATGCATTATCAAGAAACATCCCTCCACTATCAATTAAGAATGATGAGTTCCATCATCTCTTCAGATGAAAAATCTTGAATCATGTATGACTGTTTTTGGGTTTCTGTATATTGGTTTCACCGAGACTTGTGGGTTAGTGTGATGGGTTTTCTAAGATCAAACTTGTTCAGATATGGTTTAATAGTATTAACTACAAAACCTTTTGATGCACCAGTGTTGCATTATGTTATACTTCTTTTATTGCCACATCAATGAACATCCTGCGTCTTTCTGCTTTCCCCTTATCTTTGTATCACAATGAAACATATTCATACAACCTGAGATAGTTATGCCTTCAAAGATGCTTGGGCTGTGTAATTGGCCTTGTCTCTAAATGCTAACCAAAGCTGAGAGAAAAGGACGAACAAAGGTTAACCTAGTAATGACAGTTAATTCACTTTCATTTGTGTGCTATGTAGGCTGATGTGTCATTGAGCGTAACATAACCATAAATAAAGTGTCTAAGTCATGGGTCATAGCACTTTGTCACTGGCATGTATTTCTATAATTATCTAAACCCTGCAAGCCTGAGAGGAATTGGTGTTAACCACAGGTTTGCCTAATAATAGCAAATTCCATTGATTACAAAATAAATTAGACAACCTGTGACATCACTCTGTGTGTGTGTGTGTGTGTTGTATATGATTAACAAAAAAAGTAACTGCAGGAACAATCTTCACATCTGAAAATCTGTGTTTTACAAATCCTCAGCTCTGTAGCCGGTGATGATGGATAATATCAGTTTGTTTTTCGGCCTGTTAAGTTATTAGTGTGTGGGCTTGTGATTGACCCTCTTTCCATAAACCTTAATTTGTTGGAAAAATCACCTCAGCCAAATCTCTTAAAGAGAAAAAATGAAAAGGACGTAAGTCATTTAGAAAGCAGTCGAGTGAATAGTAGCAATAATAGAAATAATTGGGGACATAGTTGTGTCGCTGGAGCATGTGAAAGAACATGTGCATATGAGATGATGGGAGGTCACTCTCTAGCTCATATTTAAGTGAATTAGTCAGAATCATTCATCTTGAATAATATCAAGGGGAATTTCCAGATAATGTCAGTGAATTCCATAGAAATTACTGCATTTTGGTGACACAGAATGAAATTATGTTTATTTTAACAGTGAGATTTTGGCACTTGGAAATCAGTATTCTGTTAGGTGAAGTCTGTGAGTCTGAAGAATTTTTGAAACAATAATAAAAGCAATGATCTGATTTTACTACTTTGCTTATGTAAAGGTCAGATGTTTTTGTTTTAGAAAGTGATAGTGTGTCACTGTTGGTGTTTACAGCTTATTCTGTTGCCCTGAAGTGGCCAAAAAACTCAACTAAAACGGCTTTATCTTTTCTCTACTCTGTAGGTCCCAGAGGAGGACATAGTGAGCGTGACAGACATGCTGCAGCATCAGAGGAAAGAACCAGCCACTAGTTGAGTTCTGAAGCTTTGTCTGAGCTGGATGACCCAGGTTCAGTATGCCACTCCTCACCCCAGCTCCAGTGGCCAGGGGGGGGCAGGCCAGCAGAAAAAGAAGGCTAACCCTGTGCCTAGATTAGCACTGCATCGCCAGCAGTATTAACTATGAAGAACTTGCCATGACCACCAGAAGCGCTCTCCACAGTGTGCATGCACTGTTTGGTCTGTGAGGCCTCCAGTCTTACCTGTCTAAGGCAGCAAGCACTGAGTCCCAGGGGGCCCACAGGCTCTCACATCCACATCAAAATGCACCACTTAAAACATTCACACTTTCAGACATACATACACACACACAGATTTGCACATTGAAATTCACAAGCACAAAGACAGATGAACATGTATGATAGACTGTTTTTCCCCTCTAATACAGGACTAATAATAATAATAATTTTGCTGCATACAGCGGAACACACTCACATTTCACCAGTGCTATAGACACACAGCGTAGTCTTCCAGGAATGTTAATGTCATAATGTGTCTAAACAGCAGGGAGGTTTTTTGTTTTGTTTGGGTTTTTTTTTTTGTTGTTTTTATTTTTTCAAATCAAAGGCCATTAACAAGAATTGCAGTTTTAGCTTTTTGTGTAACTGAAAGCGTGAATTTTGAAATGCAAGGGTGTTAATAATTTTCATGCAAAAGTAAACTCTGAATTTCAACTTTTTGACAGCAGAGCTCATTTGTCTTGGTTTGAGAAGAATGTGCCAGTAGTTCTTACATATTAAAACTACTACAATGCTGTCAAGCAGGCAGGCAGGCAGAATGCTTGGTCAGCGTTTTTGTTTTCTTTGTTTGTTTTTAAGAGGTCAGAATTTCTTAACCATAGTATTATCCAAGGTCAATAACACTATGTCTTATTTTTGTTATTTGCACATTAAACTTTTAATTTAGCTAATATCACTGAAATATTTTCTTTGGTACAACTACATTTTGTACAAGTTGAAGTAAAAATATTCTGTAAACATTTGTGCTGCTTCATTCAATAAAGGTGATTGATGGGCACTCTTTGTTGACTTCTTGGCATGAACCATTCTGAAGGGCATAAATGTAGGCTCATGGTGTTAAAGCTGTATGTGTGTGTGTGTGTGTGTGTTCCCTGTCGAGTGTCGTTCGTCCCATAAGGCCACCTAAGGGTGGAGTGTAACAATAGCAGAACTGCATGTTCTAATAAATATTGACTACCTCATGACAGTGTTCACTCATGAGTCAAGTATGTCAATTTAGGACAATGAGGTTATTTATGGTTTTAACAGGAATGGAACAAGTGAGGTGATTGTAATAACTTACTTTCTGAGAACTTCCTTGTGGTGCAATCGGCCTGTCCAGCTTTAAAGGAGGACTTGGGGGGCCACCACCTCAAAGCTGTTATCATGAAAGTCGCAATGGGATTTAATTAAAAAGTGGTCATTCAAAAACCATCACTTTGTTCGGGAGGATAAAGGAAAAGTATACCTCAAGGTACCTCAAGACCAAGATTCAAGCCTGGAAAGTTCGCAAAAGAGAGATGAGTGAAATGGTGGTTGCATCACGACGTTATTGTAAGTGTTTGCAGAGTAGGCAAAGGATTTGAGGGGGTGATTATTTACCATGACATCTTAAAATTTATCTTCAGTGAGCAAGTGGAAGTTGTTACCGTCATGGTGGGGGGCACAGCTGATAATATCAAACAGAAATTCAAAGTTACCCGAACTGACACACGTTGGGCAAGATGAACAATCTTAAGAGAGAATGAGGGCATGATTAAGAGAAAAAATAACGTTTCACACTTTGAAATTTTTTTTAAACTTTTGCCTACTTAAAACAATGTCTATATATGTTTATTTTTAATCATAGGTGTATATGTATTTAGATTAATTAACCTATGAGTCATTTTTCTTTCTCTGATCGTAAATAATTCACAGTCTAAATGGATTAAACTTCCATATTTGTCACTAAAATATTTTCACTTTTTTTTTTTTTTTTTTTGCAGCCCACAACGCTAACAACTTCTGTCTCTATACATTATGTATTTTATGCTTCTGTTATGTTTTTAGAAAACCTATCGGCAAGATATCATCTGAGGAACACATGAAGCAATTAGTTCACACCTCTGCTAAAAACCCATAAGCCTGCACTGTCATAACGAAAAATGTCATCATGGAATTTCATCATTCCTTGTAGTGTGTGAATTTGTGTGTGTGTGTGTGTCAGTGTGGGTGGATGTAGGTGACTGAGCACTTCGAATACTGTATATATAGGCCAGTTTAGTGTATATAGAGCAGCAAGTTTTTACATGGTTTGTTTATAAAGACCTGCTGGGCATTCGGCTGCTCGTTAACTGCTGTCACTATGGACTATAAACTCAATGGACTTCTAAGCCAATGTGGTAAATATCTTTCTAATATTTGACAGTATATTTACTAGTAACACAGTTTAGCATTCAGCCTCTTAGGTTAAATATTCAATAAATAGCATCCAATAATGACAAATTAAATGTATTTTTTTAAGCATTATGTGACAAGTGAGCTTATGTGTAGTCATATACGTGTTACAGTTGGTATTTATTTGTTTTAGTAAAAAGTGTGGATGAGCTTAGCTAAATATTTTCCAGGGGGAGAATGGAGACTAATGTTTTTTTCATAATTTTTATGATAGAAGTTAACTAGGTAAAAATTAAATTGAAGTAATATCTGTTTCCTCCTCAGGCTTTTTAGCCTAGTTCAAAGACAAACAGAATTTTTTACATTATATTCTGTGTAACCTTTCAAGTGACCTGTGTCCATGTGATCTTTTCTTAGTATTTCTCCTGATGGTCCTGGAAATTCAGTGGAGGCCAGTGTTTCCCGCTCCAACTCCAACCAGCTGTGTTGATGACAAGACTATTTCTCTTACAAAGCTACTGGAATGCGAAACAAGCTGGCTACTGGGCGAATATGTAAGCACCACCCACTGATTGCGCTGACATTTTTTTCAGTTTGCATGAGAAGTAACTCACTACAGTTCTAATATGGTGTTAGGACAGTGAACAGCACACAGGGAGGCTGGTATCAGTGAAATGAAATTTAAAAAACAGAAAGGATTGTATCTGAAGGCAATTTGAATCCAACACAGGCATGCTGGACTTTGCCACGTGCAATGAAAACTAATTCATAGAGAAGCAATTACAAACGTAAATGCACTGAATGCATCAGAAAGCATCACTTTCAGCTACCATTTACAACAACACCAACATGTGTTGTTGCCTAATACAAAAAGTTTAATTGCTAAATTTGTCCCAGTGATGTTGTTTTTGAATTTGTGTTACCACTGACACAGAAATATCTGCTTATTTTTTTCTGTTAGAATATAAATTGTGCATTTTGCGTTATCACCTCCTAATGGGGAATTCTTTGCTTTCTTACAGATTAAATTTCATGGACCCTTTAAAGCTTCAGTTCCAGACGAAGTACCTGATTCCACAGTAGCTGGTGTCAGCGCCTCTGAGAAGTTGCAGAACATCTACATTAAGAATAAGCTTTTTCATTTCCACATTAGTAAGGTAGAAGAATATCAGGAAAAAGATCTGGGCAACCCTCAATCTGTTAGGCAACCCCTGACAGCTGTCAAGGTCAGACTCTCCCACCTTTTATATAAAATAGAGGTGCTCATGGGCAGTGACCCAGAAATCCTTTTGCCAACAACACCAGCCCTACCACAGTTGTCCCAGACACATGACTTTGCAAAAAAAGTATATGGTTGGGGTGTCATAGTCAGACTGAAGGACTGGCTTACCCAAGTGTCGCAGGTACTGGAAAAGGTGGAAAAGGAAGTCTGTGAAAGACAGCGGGGCAAATCCTGAAAAGTCTGAGAAAGTTACCATGACTTTTTCACTTGTATCTGTGTCCGTTCTGGTATATTCTGTCATGCTGCCATTTTCTTACCCAAGCCAAGGTAAACTTGTCACCACCTTATCTGCGTCTGGTCATCCTGTTGGCTGTGCTTTATGGAAATCAGCATGTTTGGAGTCAGTAGTCAATTTTGTCAACCTTTGGCTGCAGAACCTGGTGGAAAATCAGTGTAGTGTGTGCAACATTATAGCTACTCTATCCATACAGACCTGTTGGGTATATTTTAATTTAGAATCTTATACCAGTTGTCATTTGTGTCATTTACAGTTTTTCTGACATGACATGACTTAATGTGAAGCGTATCTATGACCAGCAGACTGAGACGTAGCTTAATTTTGAATTATTTATTGAATATGTTTATTTATTTAAACTATTATTATTATTATTATTATTTTATAATTATTGTGACAATAGAACTTTATTTGTAAAATGAGGCACCCGTCTCTAAACAACACTCATAATACACTTAGTGGTCCAATGTTTGAGTAACTCTGTTATTTATAAATTAGGGATTTATTAATTAGATAACAAAACATATGTGTAAGTTGTGTTTCATTTTTGTTATTTATTTTATTGTGTGTAGATTTAGGCCATTCACTGGTCAGCAGTGGGAAAGTGAGGCTCCAAGTTGTTCCTTTTTTTCTTTATTTCAGCTTGAGTTTTTTTTTATTTTTTAAAAAAATAATACAATAATATTATGCTTGAATTTCACAGTTAGTTGTTGCATATGTTTCATCACTAACTTTATTATCAAAAATAAATGACTGACTCCTGCCTCCCAAACTGCGTCTTCAGTATCTTCTTTAAAGGTTTTCCAATGCATCTATGCATCTATCTTTTTGTAAAAGAGGATGCATATATACCATGCACATTTGCATAAAGTAACAAATGAGCAAAAATTAATTATTAGCAAGAGGATACATATACAAATTAATAATAGGCTAACTAAACATATGTGTATGTATATTTCTGCTGACCAATTCATTGTACTCTTTTTCTAAAAAGAGATAAAGATTTTCTTAACATCAAAAATGTAACTTTCATTCAACTTTTATGGCCCACTTGGCCCACTTATCAGTCCTTTGCCATGCCACATTAAGTAAATCAACAGTCACAGAGTTTTAGAAATGTAGTTGGAGGGTTAAACTGGACTGAACTGAGTTGACGTATATGGATACTAGGTTGTGGTTAGCATCACATCTACGCACAGGAAATGTTGTGCGAAGGGAATCAGAGAAGATTGAATCAATCGTAATGTAAATATGTCATCAGAGAAGTATATGATGACAAGTTATTAACAACTGACGTATATCAGAGAAAGTTTTAAGGTGAAATTATGTAATGATGGAATTTGTTATCTTCTGAGTTAGATCTAGAGTACAGATAGTAGCTTCTACAAAATACAAACTCACAGTTGTGTGTAAATCATGCAAGCTATGAAAGGTGATCAAAGGACCTGTGTTCTCTGCTTCAACACAAAAATCATTTTCTGAAGTTCTGTTGGATGATTCATTATTTAACTTATTATTAATTTGTCCCAAGGAACTGACTGGTTTTTGTTTCTGCAGTAGCGATGAGTTAACTTTCATGATATTTGTGTTAAGTCCTTTACGTGTCCAGTATTTACAGTGTCTCCAGTCATTTTGTAACTTTTCCTTAAGTGGAAGTGACAAAGAGCACTGCGCAAGGTGATGACCCGTCAAAGGAACCCAATCTTGATTTGGATTTGGTTTGCCACATTATTTTTTTCATCAAAGGATATTGCTAAGTTAGAGATAGTGATGTTTATCTTCAGCTCATCTTCACACGCCTCCTTTGAGAGCTGTGCGAATATAAAGATGATCTTGTGTGGCTGTGATTGCATAACCATAGGAATCAGTCCTCATCATATCTGAAAACTTGAGTGGAGTCATGATGAAGTACAGAGCAGGTACAATATGCCTTCATTTACTTTCTTTATTCACTAATCAATGGTTGCCAAAAGGCACAATTCTGTCAAACAACTGATGGGTTTAAAAATGTATGATTGTGCGCTTGCAGGTTTTCTGAAAGCAGTGGGTGCCTGCATGTTGATTCTGATGCAAAGCCTGGGTGCACGACCTGCACCAAAGAAACATGCTGCTATAGTTCCATGCAGGTTGAAAGAACTGACAAACCTCACCAGAAGTCTAGTCGAAGCCAGCTTGACAAGTTTTGTAAGTAACTTAATACTGTGTGTTTCTAGACTATGTCTGAAGGTTATGTGTCACGGCCACTGTCTTCATCACACTGCTATTTTTGCCTCAAATTTGCACATTTTCTGTTTTAGCAGCTGAATAATAAGCACAAAGTCTCTGAAGCAGCTCTCAGTCACAGTGCAAATATTCAGGCAGCATTGAAAGGGATGCTTAAATCTTTCAACACTGAAAATGATCAACGTATTAAAATATTAGTAGTAAAATGTATTTCACTCAAAAAGTATGCATATGGCCTACAGTGTACTATAATATTATTGAAATATTTAAAGTGACCAGTAATGTTCTGTTAATTGTGCAATATGTGGGACTGCAGCTTGGTTTATTACTGAAACTGTAAGGTAATATGTATGTGTGCACCTGTATATTTGGGTGGTGAAGCGAATTTTAACCACTTTATGTGTTGTAAACGTTAGATCTCATAGAGATTCATTGTTATAAATTAAACTATCCAACATTTTTGGGGGATGTAAAAATGCATCTCTCAAATATCTATATCTATAACTGTAAAAATAAACAATTTAAGTAAAAGCACAATATTTCGCCAGTTCTCCATATGGTGGAATATACTGTAAAGTATCATAAACTTAACCCCCATCGACTGTACTATTTACTATATTAAACTACGTAAACCTTTAACATCAGTGTGTGGGATGAGAATTTTTTGTCAGGGAAATGTGTTGTTAATCAGTGCACTTGTCTGTACAAATACTTTCACACCAAAATCTGACTTTAGTCTTGGTGTCACTGATGAACTGATATGCACCAGTAAGAATTAATCTGCTTTCAAAACTACATTATTTGATGTGTTTTTTGTTGTCTTTGTCTGAATCTTCAAACACATTTCTTGTGTGGGTGTTGTGTAGCTCCACAATCATTTGTGTGAGCCTGCAGAGACTTCTGTGATCTGTGATACATGTGATGAACAAAGTAAGTCTTCAAATTAAATACACTGTTTGTCTTCTCTTCCAGGATGAAGCCAATGGGAAACACCTTGGTACTTGGTTCCCAGGCTTCCCTGAGCTCCAGGTCCACCAGAACTCTGCTCTTATTGGGTCAAAAGTTCAGTGCAGCCTCCTCTTCATGACCAAAGGTCTGGACAAAGTCCTGGAAGATCAGGAGAAGAACCTGAATCCCCAAGATGTTTCACTTCACCAGAAGCTCAGGGACACCATCTTCAGGGTCAACATGCTTACAGAGTGTGTGAAGCAAATTCTTGGAGGGGAATGTTTGCCGAAGCCATCCCCACCTGAAATGCCCAAGCATGCGTTTAACAGGAAGCAGTGGAGTCACACTCTGTTGAAAACTGCCAAGGACTATCTGGGCTGGCTGGAGTGTAAGCTTGGGTTCCAAATTTCAAAGGTCAAAGGGAAAAATAAGATAAAATGTACAGATTCTGAGGCCACAAGTCAGAGGTACTTGGAGGGAAGTGGATATCTCTTGTAGTTTTTTTAACACATGACATTTTGGCTGTCTAGCAAGATTTAGATGAGAATATCAATAGCACTCTGATATCTGTATGGTAAATATAAGGCTACAGTTAGCAGCTAGTTACCTTAGGCTAGCAGAAAGACTGGAAACTACTAGCCTAGCTCTGTCAGAAAGTAATAAAATCCATAACAAATTTAACACATAATGTCCTGCCATACAATATATTTTCCACTGGAGTCTCTGTATAGATTAAACTAATCTTACACATAGTGAGCTTTAGAGGTAATTGATAGTCTGCTAGCTATACATTTACATACATACTATATGGTTTACATACATAAGAGTGGTATCAATGTTCTTATCAAATTCTCAGCAAGCCCACAAGAGTATTTTCAAAAATGTCAGACTATTTGTCTAAAAACTGTATGAGTAAAGGCTTTGTTCAAATGAACTTGATACTTTGAAGCAAATGACCTTGTTCCCACGTGATAGTAATTAATCAACTTGCCAAAAAGGCAAATGAAAAGGAGCTCTAATACATGTCTTAATTACGACGGTTTGTTTTCTCAGCCTTCAAAATGATTAATTGTTTTGCTCTGGCCGTGTATCCCTTGTGAGTGGGCTACATTGCCTGAGGTAGAAACAGAGACTGATAAGAATCACCATCAGAGAGCCACCAGTCTGGACTCCAATCATTGTATTCCGCAGTGAAATTTGTGGCCAGATGGACAGTGCACAGTAAGGCAGATAAGTCTGTCAAACTGTTTTCAAAGCAATGCAAGAGAACAACAGCACTGTAACAAAGATTAATGTGGGCCTCGTCCAACTCAAATTAAGTGATCAATTAATATTCAGTCGAAATTCTAATGTTTCGTGGGTCTCATGCGTCAAATGAGTCTGCAAGGTGTTGACATTTTACATATTTTGAAGAATATGTACACTTCTTCAAAATCAAATGTATTTTTTTAATTATTATTTTTACAAAACATATTTTGTATTTTCACAAAACTGAAAAATGTATAACTGTACCTTCTGTTTGGCCAGTATTTCTAATAATGCTCAATTTGTATGATAAAATCAAATGTCTGCTGACCTAAATTTCATTTGTCACTGCTTGTTTATATATTACTATTCTTTCTCTAGTACATTAAAACAAATGATTTTCTTTGAGCAGTTGGTACCTTCAAAATTTTTGCATGCCTATCACCCTTTTTATTTTGGATAAACTACGTACATATTCTAGTACTGAAACTTTTTATCTCAATACACAAGAATTCAAACCTTCTATGAAGACCCTATGGTGCCTTATAGGGGCATTCATAATGAGTTATAATGTATTCATGATACGTTATGAGAATAATCATCAAGTCATAAAACGGATATGGCTTACAAGGAAGTAAAAGTCTTCTGTGGATGCTTTTGACTTAAGTTGAGGCTAAGAATTCATAGTATGCTTTAACAGTCCATACATCATCTTAATAATCACTTATGAAGCTGCATGAATTCTTTTGAATTCATGAAAATGCATTACACTTATCACTAGCAATGAAGTGTTATGATGCATGAATTATTAAAGCTGCATCAATATGTACTTCACTTAACACATACAAAGATAATAGATACTGCATCCTGACTATACTTGACTGTTTAGATGTGTATAGGTGGGTAATCAGAAAGTGTTTGAGTCATAAAGAATTATGAATGCACTAACGATGCAAAATAGATATGCTCTTCATAGAAACTGTAACCAAAATATCACAGCCACTATTAAAGTTATTCTGAGTGTCACCATTCATAGAAAGCATAAACCACAACACATTTCATGTCACAGTCACTTTTATTAAATAGCAGTTTCAAATACATGCACTATACAAGAAGTAATGACACATTCTCTGCTGTTTGAAAATATTCAACAAAACATGAAACAGCTGTTACCTTCTTTTAAAATGAAGTCTATTTGATGACATGAACGGGCTTAAAGAGGATTCTGGTGGATGAGCTGCCAGCTAGACCTGATGATCATCATGGATGAATTTATGAAGTGTTCTATGCACTTATGAAGTGTAAATAATCAAATCACATACAGCGTTTGTCCATTTTGAGGTTGGTCTTGGGTGTCTCCATCTCTTTGTCAATATAATGCAAAACTGTCCATGACAGCAGTTCATTTGCTGACGCCTTAAAGGCCCACTGCTGTTCCTGTACATCCTGAACCCAAGAGGAAAAGTTCATACAGGAAGTAAGTCTGGAGGACTCTCTCCGTAGCAGTACTTTGCTTGAGGGTTTCGATAGGTGTTCTCGTGTTGCACACTCTGTATTAGAGGGAAAGAAAAAAAAGTTAACAAATTCAAGCATTTTTAATTAAGTTACACATAGCAAACCAGGAATATAATAAAGTATAACATAAAACTTTCAATGAGGTCCAACAACCATAAAAAATGATTTGAAGAATTCTTTTGATGAACTTATTAACCTGACAATACAAATTTAGTTAAAATTCTTCATTTGGTATGCAATTAATACTGGGGAGAGCAAAGGTCACAGCCAGCGCTGGGTGAATGAGAATGAATGTATTCTGATCTCAGGAGAACTTTTGTATGATTTAAAATTAAAATAAGAATGCTCAAAAAGAACAAAGCCAACATATGTTGTTGCCAGTTTTTGGTCAGACAGTAAGTCATAGTGATGCATTCAAGAACGTCGTACATATCCTCCATCTAGCTTTGACAGGTGATTGGAATATCAAATTTAATTGTGAAGATACAGGCAGCAAGTGTGTTCATCTATCTGCGAGACAACCATTTTCAGTCACTGTGCGAATAGACTGATTGTGTATTTAGTATTTTAGGATTGCTGTCTGTCAGAGTTGATCGGCTCATTTTTATCTATGTCAAAACATACTTGTGATGAAGTCCTACACTTGGCTAAGCACAGCTCAAAATGATCCTCCACAGCAGTGAAGAGATTCTGGAAACCTTCAGCAGCACGATTCAGGAAGCGCTCAAGGAGAGGTTGCTGAAGACGAGTACACAGATAAGAGAGTGAGCAGATAAAACAGACAATTGCAAATTTCAATGTGTTTTACTTGTTCATTTTCATCCCTCATTGCCACTTTTGTGATCAAAGTTGAAAATAAGCATTCAACTTTCAAACATGGTATCTAAATTATTCCATTTCAATCATCCATTAAAATGTGGACAGCATTCATTTTCATGACAGTTATCTATCAACCCGCCAATATAACTGAACATCCTTGATATGACAGATTACCTTATCAGGCTGGAGGCAACAAGACACGCAATACTCATAGATGCTACAGCAGCCATTGGCCAGGCAGCTTTTACAAATGTACTGTCTGCTGCTGGGAGCATTGACATTGCAGCAGCCATTAACCAGCAAGTCTTTTCTCTCACAGACATAGCCTGTAAAACATTAACAAAGATAAGCATATACACTGATTAAAGGCAACAGAGCAAATCTTTGCTGTATGGCTGTGAGTAATGTCTGCATTCCTCACCAAGTTCATCTGTGAGTAGTGTCTTGCCCTGGATTGAGTTTCTGCACTGAGTGATCTGCCGGCTGCTGTTTCCCAGGTTAAAACGGACTTTCCAGGGGATGCGATGGTCTGAATCTCTAACTTCTAAGAGTGTGCGGTCCCGTATGGTCCGCTCCTCCTGCCGTGGTCACAAAGGAGAAGGCCATGAAATGCCATCAAGGAACAACTTAACAAAGTTCAATGGGGTCAGACAATATAATGAGATAAAAATTAAGAAAACAGAGTAAGGTTGAAAATTGACCAACTGTTTTATGTGCAGATACAATAATTCATAGTGTAGATATGATCAGTGAATTTTAGTAATACTAAAACTACATCTTTTAGCATCTTATCTTGAACGTATTTAATGAATTTATAACCCCTTTCTTCCTGGACAAAAGACAACTTTCTGACATGTGTCACATTGTCTTAACAGAGCAGCTGTAAAAGATCTAAAGAAGCACAGTGTAAAAACAGCAAATTTCTCATTTCAAATATAAAGATTAATTGATCATTGAATGGAGAAAGAAACTGACTTTTCCCAAATTTCTGCTGTAATAAAATGACATCTTTGCTTTTGGATTTTCAGTTGGTCAAAATAAGTAACTTAATATGTCATCTTGGGCTTTGGTTAAGAGCTTTTACTATTTTACAACACATGTAGACTGTTGCTCAGGAGGTAGTCCAGGTCACCCACTCCTGTCTACATGATGAACTACCACTGTATAGCTCACTTTAATTGTGGAGTCATCTACAAACGTCTATTACATCTTGATTAATTAACACAGGTGAACAATCTCACAATTTTAGATGGTGACTGATCTTGAAGTTGTCCAAAATCTGTTTTTCTAGTGAATTATTGAGACTGCAACTAGCGGATCCCGTCTATGTGACAATACCAATAGAGTGATATAGCCGACTAGATGTACGCTGATTGGATGAATCACTTTGTATGGCTCTTCCTTATTATTAATGATGCAACATGAGTTAGAGCTTGCAGCAAGGTGAATGAGGATCTTGTGCCTGCCCCCCCCCCCCACCAAAAAAATCTTTAATTCAATATTGTGTTTTGATAGTGAAAATAGATATTTCAAGCCTAGTATTCTACACATTATTTCAAAATTAAGAATTGTCACATGGATTGTGATGATGATTAAACAGATTGTGGTATTATTTATTGGCCAGATCACCCACCCCTATTAACTGGCTACTTATTTTCAATACAAAATGTCAACAAAGCTTCCATAACTGCTTCCCAGAGAACAAGGTGACCAATCAATAATGAAAATAATCATTAGTTGCCCTGCAAAAATCAGTACCTATCTAGCAACATTTCAGACAGCTTAATATCCGGCCATACAGTTATTTTTCAGAAACTACTGATTTCGCTTTATCATTTCAGTAAAGGTACGTATCCCTAATATCCCATTACGCCTGAAAGGGCAAATATTGCAAGTTGGAGGACTGCTTGAAGGCAATATTGGGTTCACGAGATTTCTTAATAAAATTTCTATATAAAGTTTTCTACACAGTTTTCTAACATAGTCCGCAGTATAAAGTATTTCTTTTAGTGTGGTGTAAGTTTCTGTACCTGTTTGAGAGTGCTGGTGAGAAAATAGATGAGAGACAGTCCGAAGACTACTCCCAGCACCCAGCGCTTTCTCAGCAACCGCCGTAGCACCATCATAGCATGGCTTTCTCGTGGAGATGTCGGTCACAGTGACAGTCCAAAACATCAAACTTATCAATTCCCTATCACGTTTTCGAGCTACTGACGTGCGCCTACTAATGATGACCGACTCCGAAACTGTAAAATCGAGCAACCAACCTTAGCTAGCTTTCACGCTATCAGACAGCAAGTATGATAAATACAGAAGTACCAACAAGAGAAGACACTTTATTTTCAGTGTCAAGACAACCGCCTTAGCTAACCCATGTTGCAGGAATGACATTAGTCGCAAATCAGACAGTAGCCGTAAATATGAACTACCATGAAAACAGTTAGTTAATTTGTGGGTAAGCCAGCTAACAGCATTCCATCATAAAAGACCGCTTTGTTAACCTGCTAACTAGCTGACGTTAGCCTTAGCTTTCTATTAGTTAAGCTGCACGCTGATGGTAAATATACTAATAAACTATGAAGCCGTCTAGTGAAGCGGTTTCGTATACTTTGAAGAAAAGTGTTTCATAAAGCCCGACATTATGTCTAATAATCAGCAACTGTGATGTTTATCCGGTGAAGGCTGTCATCCACCATTAGCAAAACAAATTTCCATCACGGATGTGGTGTGGTAGGAAGTAGGACGCTGATTGGCAGAAGGGCGCTCTAAGTGACGTCATACAGGAAGTTTTACGAGGGAGATCGTCGGTGCATCTCTTGCAGACACATCAACCTAGCTAACAGACCCTAAATATGGCAAGAGCTGAAACGCAATTCACTGTGCTAATTCAGGTAATTTAGTCTGCGTTGTTGTACAGCTTACTGTCGCATGTAACGCATGAAACAAACACATAGCAAAGCTTAGGATATCAGCTGTATGCGTCTGTTTCAGTCAGAAACTATTGATGTTGATTCGGATTTGCAGGGCTGGACCATGTGGTGATGAGCGGTATGCCATGCAGAGGAGACACAGCAGCAACACGGATGGCATGCCTTCTGAAAGGTGGAAAGAATAGCTCTCAGAGGCAGCACGGCCTTTGTTTCCCAGCCCCTTGTTTGTGTGTGGTCGTCTTACACTACATAGCCAAATGTACAAGATGTGGAACCCTAGTCTTCACATGTACAGTCAACCTTATTATTTAATTTGTTACGTTTTAGTTAGTTGTATCTTAAAAAGTGCTTTTGTGATCCCACATATGTCTACTGTCTCCCCGCAGAAATCAAACGTTTGCATGAGGGAAAATGAATGCTTAAATGTAATAATATCAATCCTTCCTTACCCGTTTGTGCACCTATCAAAGCTCCAGACTCTAGATACATTTTTTGCATCCCTCCTTTTTTCCCCACGCAGGAGCCGAAGCCAAACTCTTGGATCAGAGAGCAGTCTGGATGAGGGTGGTGTATTTGACTGCTTGAAGCCTGACTCACCTGCTTCACCCCAGCAGATCTTCTCTGGTCTGGTGGGTGTCCCCTCCAGCTCTGTCTCCTCAGCCCAGTTTCAGGCAGCTGGCTTAGTGCTGGGCTCCCCCCCTGAAGTTTTTATCCAGATGACGGCATCATCCAGAGAAGAAGGCGGCCCCCACCGCACGGAGGGTGGACCGTTTCTCCCTCGGCCTCCCCAGCACCACCATCACCACCACCACCATCACATTCACCACCATCCCCTGCAGCACAGGACCTCCTCTCTTCTCCAGCAGGCCACCACGGCAGCTGCCTCGGAGAGGCACAGCTCCAGGGAGGAGGCCCAGGATGACCCATCCACCCCAGCCCCGGCCCTGTCTGAGTTGAAGGCAGTTGTCACATGGCTGCAGAGGGGCTTCCCCTTCATTCTCATTCTGCTGGCTAAAGTCTGCTTTCAGCATAAACTGGGTATGCCTGCTTGTTGGCTAATAGTGCTGCCAACGGTGTCTGATAATACACTATATACGACAAAGAATCATTACCAACATAAATTCTGGTTTAGTGATGATAGTGCACCTCTCTCCTGCAGGTATTGCTGTGTGTGTGGGAATGGCCAGCACATTTGCCTATGCCAATTCCACATTTAGGCACCAAGTGTCATTACGGGTAAAAAAAACAACAACAAACAAGCTGCATTATATTAACTACTGTGCTGATATAAGTTTTAATCAGTGACACATTTCTGATATTTTTCAGTGTTATCTTAATCCAGTGAGCATATTGACACACAGTTACTCTTAGAAATTCAGGATAATCTATTCACACAGACCTAAATTGGCAGTTAGTGGAAATATGAAATAGTGTTCAATTAAAGTTTAAATGTAAAGAAATGTATCTGTTGCTAATATAGCTCTGTGTGTCACGTTTATATTACCAGGAGGAACGTTCTGTATTTGTTGCTCTGTGGATCATCATGTTCCTTGCAGGAAATGTCGTGTACATCTACTACACATTTAGTCACGAGGAACTGCACAACAGGTAGTGTACAAAGAGGTATTTTTTTTGTGTTTCTTTGCCTGAAATTTTATGTTTTGGAGGTTAGGTTTTTCCCGTTCATTTTGTGTTGCGTAAGCCTTTTCTTTTTTTTTTCATATTTCCATTTTCTTTAGGATGTTTTCCTGATCTTGTCTCATCTTGTTCTGTGAGTATTTTGTGTGTGTTTTTTTTTTCCCTATTTCATCATCTTTTATTTCCAGAGTTTCTCACATTATGTTAAACATTTTGTCATTTCCATTCTACCATCACCTGTGAAAACTCCCTGTAGCAAGTCACCTGAAAGTTGTTTTATTTTCTTTTCAGCCTCATATTTGCCAAGCCCAATCTCAGCAGCTTTGACTTCTTTGATCTGATCTGGGTGGTGGGCATTACTGATTTTGTCCTGAAATACTTCACCATCGGCTTGAAATGCTTTGTCCTCTTTTTGCCCAAGATTCTGCTGGCCTTCAAATCCAGGGTAAGAAATCCACATTTAATTCCTCTGGCGCTGGGCACATTCAACTGACTTTTGCTGACTGACTATGACATAATTTTCATGGCACTCACTTAAAGTTTGCACTGAGTGTATTCATTTTAACAATAACCTCTAACTGATATCAACATACAGTACATACATACAATGGCATTTTAACAGACTATTTAAATAATATTGACTAATTGCTCAACGATTTCAAAGCTATATTACTTAAAGCAATTTATCTCATGTGACCTTAACTGGTGTAAATCAGGGAAATCTTGTATTGCACACCTAAACGGCATCTAGTTGGGTGATAAATTTGGTACGTGATGTAAACAGTCTGATTGAGCAAAGGCAGCACGTTTGCTGAAACTTGATGAACTATGTTGAAATACTCCACTGAGTGAGGAAGTGCTGAAGGGTCACAGTGTGAAACTGTTTTGTATTCATAAGGTTTTAATGGTACTCCTCAGGTGAACTTGGGTGTCTGCGTGCATCATTAGTCTGGCCCAGGGCAACAAGAGTATGACGGCAAATACACTTACACACGCACACACACACACACACAAACACACAAATAGACTTCGATTTCCATACAGGTGCAGCTCATTGTCCCAGTGTGTGTTTGTGTGCTGGATGGCAAGAGGAGGAGGAGGAGGATTTACAAAGAATTAAGATTAAATTTTCCACTGATAAACAGACGTACAGGCCTATCACAAGCACAGCAGCCAGCAACTGAGCTCATTTGCCCTCGAGGGGGTTGGACGGGTGAGGTCATCCCTCCCTGGAGCTGGACCATTACCTGTACCATTCACACATGCACACACGCACGCTCACACAGACATGCGAAAATTGACAGCTTCGATTGGACACATGTTGAGTCGTAGGGAATCCTACATTGTATCGTGGTTTTTACAACTTTATAGAGGCCAAACAGTCCTGAACTCTCTGAAGTCATATAATCAGCCTGTCTACTGAATTACGGCATCCAACTGTGGATACACTAATGATCCTACAAAATAAACACAGTCAGCTGCACAAGTGAGCACGTACACAGAAGTTCCATGACGGCTTCCTCTTAGAGGCTTCACATCTGCTGCTCGTGTATGAATCCTATTAACTATGCCTAAGTATTGTTATGGTTGTGTAAGAGGTTCTGTCTGAGTCTTTTGGCACAGACAATAGTTCCTAAATTTGGATTTGTTATTATTCAGCTGTGGTTTATGTCTTAACTCTTTTCGTGTCGTGTGTGTAGGTGTTGCTTTACATGTCTGTTCTGCTTGCTAGATTTAATGCTGAAGGATTTCTGCACCTCAGGCTAGAGGTTCAACTGGAATATGACATACAAGTCAAATAGAACCACATGTAATGATTATTTTTTTATGACTGAAAAGTCTGATTAATTGATGCTGGTTTATAAATGACGTAAAACAGGGAAAAGTTACCATCAGAAACTAAGAGTCCAAGGTGGTATCTCAAATTACTGTGTTTACTGTGTTTAACCATTAGTCCAAAACCCAAATATATTACATGTACAGTATCATTTAAATTTGTATAAAATATAAGAACTTTGTGTAGAATGGCTAAAAGGAGTTAAGAAAGGACTGGGAGCTTCTGAAACCTAAACTGTAGCATACCTTATGGACTTTATGACAGCTAGTAGCACCCTCCAGCTGTGTTTTTAGGAGTAGATCACTGTTTAGTTCATATGGAGCACAAGCATGAGCAGATGGGCCACATGATTCACATCCCGCTGTTGGTTCCACTGATCAACAGTTGGCAGCAGTAAAGCAAAACCAACAAATTTAGCAGCGCGTAAAGAAAGGCAGGAAGAAGAAGAAGCAGACTGCTAGCAAACAAACAGTGATGTACATCATACTTTGATTGAAATGTTTTAAAATATTGGCTTAGAAAGCATTTTATGAGGAAGGAGAAAATGCACTTAACGTACCTATTAGACCTTAAGCACACTTACAGAGTGTTTTGATGAGAAACAGTCAACGTAAATCTATCTTTTCTTTTTTTATGACAAAATTTTACAGGACACCTTTAAAAGAAAAGTCAGTAGAAAGAGTTGTGACTGTCCCCACAGTTTAGTTGGCCATTTGTGGGTAATATTGCAAAATCAGTCTTGCAGATTAAAATGTAAGTACTGTATTTATGTGTGTATTTGTGTGCCACTTTAGTGTGGATAAAGAAATCAGCAGGAAACTACTCAAACAAGGCCCGTAGTGAAGCTTACTCTGACTCTTTGGCTTCTGTCCAAACTTTAGATTTGACAATTTTTTTGCGTGGGCGTGATGGGCACTGTGGGATGCAAGGCTGAGGGGACAGTAAGGAAGATGAATTAGCCACTGGCAGAGGTCTTCCTCCCTACCAACTTGGCTGCTTGTGGCTCTTCACCCACTGTCATCAATCTTTGTCAGCTAACATCCAAGAAGTCATTATGCAAGCTGGGATGCCACGGGGGCCATCAGGGAATCAAGTCTGCCTCCATTTTTGTAGCCTCTTTTTTTAACCATCCGCAATTCACTTAACACACTTTGTGGCATGGGGAATTAGTCAGAAGTTCATTTCTTTGCGATTATTTAGCAAAGGGGAGGTCCTTCAAAGGCGGCTAGCAAGCTCCCGCAGGGCTGGGTTTAATGTGGGCACTGGGTAGCAGGTGGAAAGAGTCGCTGCCAGTTTCCCTTGCAGTGTGGGGAAATTGCCTGTACTGCTGTGAAACTGTGCAGCTCTGGACTGCAGCCAAGATTGGGCTGGAGGCATGCTGTCTTAAGCTTTTAATACCGCACTGCTCTTGACTAGATAGAAGAGTGCCCCGAAGCTGTTGAGTTTTTCTGCTTTTTTGGACAGATAATGAGTGGATCAAAGAAAGAATACACACTGGTTTGATAACTAGTTTGTTATTATTATTATTTTTTTTTTTTATTTAGTTGGGTTAAACTTAATTTAAACTTGTTAAGACTGGGAGGTCCCTTTTCGTTTTTTACTTTGTCTTCGCGAAACACTGCAAATCTAAGTGGCAAAGTATTAAGTGGGCACATTTACAGTTACTACCATCTGCATGTGGACATGAGATTTAATTAAAGCATCTAAAGAGGTTTCCTCAACTGTTGTCTTTTCTAACTTTGTGTGTTCGTTCAGGGTAAGTTCTATCTGCTGATCGAGGAGCTGAGCCAGCTGTTTCGGGCCCTGGTGCCCATCCAGCTGTGGTACAAGTACATCATGGGAGAAGACCCTTCCAATAGTTACCTCCTGGGAGCCACACTCATCATCATCTACAGCCTTTGCAAGGTACAAAATACTTTGCAACAATCACACTTGGTTTTGTACTTTGTCTTTTAGATTTCTGATAAGTGCAGATATAGACAACACAAAATTTTGATTCCTACATTAGAAACATTTGCAAGCAGTCATTAACAAGATGCACAAAGTTTGAAAATGTCTCAAGTTTTAGATGAAGTGCCATAATGTTTAGTAAACACAGTATGACTTTTGGTGACTTTTCATATAGCAGTAAGTCCAAAATTGTATTTATTTATTTATTTTTTTTACCAAATATCTGCAAAGCTAATGACATGCCTATCAGTACCAGTTGCACTTGGTGTTTATTGCTAAGTTTCCAGTGCTATCATGCTGGCGTGCTGAACAAGGTGGTGAACATGATGAACTTTGTATCCTCTGAACATCAACATGTTAGCGTTGTCACTGTGAGCAATTTAGCATGCTGATGTTAGCATTTGGCTCAAATCACTGTTATACTTAGGTTTGCTATAAAGAATTAGTTGCCTTTTGTAAAAACTCCACTCAAAGGTGCAGTAAGCAACAAGATGATTGAATGGGTGAGCCTCATGCTCAGATCGTCTATATCTGACACCTTGGGAATGAGATGCAGCAATCAGCTGTCTTTCTCCAGAATTGGTAGGGTTTTTTTTTATGAGTGTATATATTGTTTTCCAGCAAAACTGCTAGTGTGGCTGTAGACTCTTGGTGCATGTATAAAATTTGGGCCAGCAGTGTAAATACTGCAGATTATGGGGCATCAATTCGATAGTAGTAGTTTTAGAATAAGCATGGATGTCAAAATGAGAAGTTCTGGGGCATGTGGAAGGAAAAGAGTGAGAGAAACAGGAAGTGCTTTAGATGTTGCAGAGAGGTCAGTTACTAAGCACTTACATCATGAAGCTTTAAAAACCTCTTTGAACAAAAAAAAACATTCTTAGAACCGTGAGTCAGTTTCAAGTCACTCACAGTATTAAATGGAAAGATGCAATAGTGAAACTTAATTGAACTTGGATAAATGAAATTCCAAATGATGACCGCAATGATGCGTGAGGTTGTCACTGCCATATGTTGTCTAATCTCTGTTCACAACTATAGTCCGGACTTCTTTTAATACACCTGTGATTCACCGGATGTTACTGTTCATATTGGGCATGTTCAGCTGACGTGGGTGGACAATTTCCTGGGTGTGTGTGCGCTGAGGTGCAGCAGGTGTTTTCCAGAATCAGGCCATGTAGCAGTGTGACAATATTAGCGCTGATGTGCATGATGCGCATCAGTTGTTGACTCACTCTTGTCATGATGTTGTGTCACATGGGGAAACAGTTGAATAAAGTTTAGACAGGGCTGAGAACAAAAGCCTGGCAGTTTGAATCTTAAGAGCAGGAGGCAGTTTAACTGGAACAGTTTACATATAAATACCCTGAAATTAAGACTGCATATTCAAGAGAATGTGCCACCGTGTTGCTGATTAGACATGGACACATTTACTGTGAAACAATTAAGCTTAATGTAGTTCTTAGTAATGCTAATGCTGTGAGTGGTCCAACGCTTTGGTTTACACCAAAATATCTTGGCAACTGTTGGTTGGATTGCCATAAAGTTTTACACAAATGTTCTTGGTCCCCAGAGGTTGAATACATACTGACTTTTGTGATCCCTTGACTCTTCCCTCTGCCACCACAATGAAGTTTGAGCAAAATGTCTCAACAGCTGTTGGATGAATTGAGACATTTGGTATAGCTATTCTTCATGTTCCCGTCAGGATTAATTGTACTCATTTTGATGTTCCCTTAACTTTTCATCAAGAGTCATCATCAGGTCTAAAGTGTGACTGCGAACCTACTTTCCCCAACAGGCTCAGCTGTGCTTTGTGTTTAGAGCTAATTTGATGCTTACATTAGCATGTTAGCATCGGTAGTTGACAACCAAGTTTAATTAAGAGTAAATAAAAGTCAGGATAGCCCAATAGGAAGGGTTGTGGACAGCTGTAATTCTTATTCTCTTAAAAAACACGGACTGCCTCGTCTGCTTTGCTTTGCAGTCCTTTGACATCTGTGGACGTGTGTCCGCCATTCGCAAGGCCTTGGTCATGCTCTGCAGCTCTCAGGTCAGACTTGGTCTAATTTAACTTTTTCACATATCAGGAAACACAGTCACAGATATCTTTAACCTTCTGTTTTCATATTGAGAAGTCAGAATAAATCTATAAGAGTGGTGTTTAAATCTTTAAATTTCACCCTTGTGTGTGCGTGTCTCATCCAGAGTTATGGAGCGAGGGCAGGCAGTCAGCAGTGCAGCGAGGCGGGTGATGTCTGTGCCATTTGTCAGGCTGATTTCAGAGACCCCATAGCCCTTCTCTGTCAGGTAAGGACTCATTAAACTAGTTAGAACAAGGTTAAAAAATATACGTTTTCAGTATCAGACACTAAACTGAAAAGCAGTGTTTTACTGCCCCCTCTGGTTAAAAGTTTGAAGTCTGCTGAACTTCTGACCTCAGCCAGCATCTGTGAAGGCCGTGGTTGAGAGTGTGCTGTGCTGCACCTATGACCACACCTAACAGTGATATCACAGTGTACTGACACACCCTGAAGTACGTTTGCTGTCACCGCAGCAAGGTGAGAAGTTAATCCACTGGAAATTGATTAAAAAGAGTGCTCTGCAAGTATAAAGAAGAAAGTAAACAACTGCTTACTTGCGTTTTCCTTTGCGTTCTATTATTGTTATGATTTGATGATAATAAGTGCTGACTCAAAGGTCAGTATCAGCTGCTGAACAGCTCTCATAGACACAAGACGCTCCTGCAGGATGGGTTTTTTTCTTTTTACATTTTTTTTATTGCCTGTAATGTTAATTCAGTCAAGGCTGAAAAGAACGTTTTTACTACAGCCATGTTAGCTACTCCTGTGTCGTGTAAAATGAAACGCGTGCGTGTACACTGTGTTCCTCTGCAGCACGTGTTCTGCGAGGAGTGCCTCTGTTTGTGGTTCGACCGGGAGAGAACATGTCCGCTGTGTCGCTCTATTGTCATTGAGACCCTGCGCTGCTGGAAGGACGGCACCACCTCGGCTCACTTCCAGATCTACTGAGCTCTGTCAACACTCATGTACCCTGAAAGCCGTCAGTGTGCTGTAATGCGAGTTGAACAGTGGTGTGTCATCTTTCTCTGCTTATCTTAGCCCGGTAACTCCATGATGCAGTGTGAGCATGTTTGCAGGAACACACAGTATGTGGGGGGGAAGTTTAATTATACAGGCAGGACGTATCAGACCATCTTCGTTGCTGACAAGTCGAGCTTCATGAAGCCTGTGGTAGAGACCGCATGCACAAACCAAATTATCAATGTGGTTTCACTCAAGAGAAATGAAAATCTGCACTACAGACAGTTTTACATTAGGACAGTTGTCATACGGTTACGGCAGCAATCACATATTTATGTCTGTGTTGGCTTAACTGCTGTTGTAAACTGTGAACAACATTTTATTTTACACTAAACACATGATAAAAGAATGATGCTTTGATGTAGTGTGGTGAGTGTGTAAATAGTCAGAGCATTCACGCTGTATTTGTAATTTGTTCATTTATGATATGATCATGTATGTGATGTATATTGTTTATATTTATCTTTTTTTTAATTCCACAGTTGGTATCTAACAGTTTTTATTTGGAATTTATGTTCAAGTTTTGCAATATTTATTTGAATGTGAGATATTCATGCTTTGAAAAAAAACAAAAAACAAAATGATCATAAAGAGAAAATCAGTCCAAACAATTTTGCTTTCTGTAAAATAAGCAAAAAAGGTTCTTGGTTAGTGAACGATTATGTAAGATATTGAGTGAAGAATGTGAGACGGTGTGTGACTTTCACTTGCCCAGATTTTAAACAGTACATGGTGTAATTGCTTGTGTTGAAAGTCAGGCACAATATTAATGTGGATTTGTATAAAGTGTGGTTAAGTGAAAACACTGACGATCGATGCTGGTTATCAGGTTCAATAATCTTCAATGCTGCAAACTTCATTTCATTGTTCTAGGAATATTGTCAAACGAATCATTTCCTTTTAGAATAGCTGATTGTTTGGTTGCCTAATAGGTGCTTAAATACTGGACTCATTGCAGTACAGAGGATTTCAATTTTAAATTAAAGCACTTTAGCTCAAGGTATAAACAGTTTTTTTTGTTTGTTTGTTTGTTTTTTTGTCTGATTGTAGTGACCGCTGCAGAGAATTTATTTCAGAAAGATTTTATTCTTTTAACTACTAAAAATCCATATGAAAATTTTAAGCAGTATAAATAGCACACACTTTATAAAAGACAGTTTCAGAAATCCAGCTCACATTACACGTGATATATCAGAGAAAGCTTATTTCCGGAAATCACAGAAGCATGAACAGCTTAGCTCCAGGTGCACAGGTGCCACTTAACACTGCCCCCGACAGATAATGCTAACGCACAGGAGAATGTGTAAACATCATCTAAACACTGTAAAACAAAACAATTACAAAAAAAAACCATTAAAAACATTCATCTTCTCATTATTGACGTGTACACTTATATAGCTTATGGGGGAAAAAAAAGAAGAATACAATGCATTGTGAAGCTCAAGCAGGTCGATTTCAGTGCATTTGTCGGGATAGCTGCACTAATTGTAGCTTTAGATACATTTTGAAGATCAGTTTAACCCCTTTGTAAGCACTCACATCGTGGGAGGTGAAAATTCAAAGGAGTCCTATTCGTAAGCTTTTCCCTCCGCTCTACCAGGGGAGGATTACATCACCGTTTAGTAACTGGGATGACTGAATCGGAGAGTCACGCAGGGGGCAGGACGCGCAACTGACTGTCTGCAGAGCTGCTGGGGTTCACTGTGTCAGCTCGTTATGTGAAACATGGAGTCCAATCAGACACAAAGTCCCGTCCCTGAAACGCACCATTTAACCCCGCTTCCCTCCTCTTCTGTCGGTCACACCTTCTCCTGGACTCCAACTCTCCTGCATCCTTTTTAGTGCAAATCATGTGAGTCCGCTCCTCCTGCTTGGTCCTAAAGGCACCATCTATGTGAGATATAATACGTGCAATTAATTTATATAAAGCATCAACAAAAGAAAACTAAGACGGTCGTTCGTAAAGGACAAATACACCAGATTTTTTTTTTTTTTTAAATATAATTCCCATGTTAGTTTACAAGTCTGCATTCAACCAGGAAGAGCGTTACCCTTTACAAATAGATGCCAGGACGAATGACAACGTTCGTCTAACTTGTCAAAGGCAGATAGAGATTTACTTCAATATAAAATGTTCAGCACACAAAACATAAAACAAATGAATGCGGATGAAAACAACTTTGCCAAACGCTTTCTAGTCCTCACGAAATGCTGATTTAACTTAGTGCGAATGCTCTTACACCATAAGTAGGTTAACATGAGCCACTTTTGTGTCCCTGGCGCTGGATTTAATGTAAAAGTAAAAAGTGGTCAGTGTTAATGTGTTTTGTCTGAGAATTAATTTATATGGTAAAACAGACCAATGCAGAGAGAGGCGGAATAATTACTGAAAGCTTGATAAATGTACAATTAAAACAGATAGTAAATAGCTCATTTCATGTGTGGTTTGATTTGGTCTGTGGTGTTAAAGGAAGTGTAGTTTTATGACGTTTGTCTGATGTTTTCCACTGGTGCTTGTGAGATTTTCAAAACTTAGCCTAATACAAAATACTTTTTCCACCATTACACATTTTTAAAGTTTATCCAATAGTCAAAAAGACCAAGAAAACTTGAGGAAGTTGAAGTTTTCTCAGTCTACAGACAGAAGACAAAACTGCTGTCCATCCTGTATGACTCACATCTTAGCCTGCAATTTCCTTTGAAACTTTTTGATTAAATCAACCTCATGCAGACAGGTATCATTCATTTTAAAAACGCGTTTTTCGTGTAACATGTTTCCACATGCATTAGCGCTTTCACAGTGGCACTTTGTGCTCATACCTAAGATATGTTTCCTCATAGCGGCTGAAGGACATAGCTAAATCAAGTTTAAAACGGAGCAGAAGACTTCACATTGTCTACGCACCTGTTGCTGGTGTTGTCGCCTCGCGCCTTACCGATGTCGCCTCGCGACGATAAGCACGAGCACCGCTAGGTGTATTGCAGTGCACAGGAAGCCCTTCAGGTGGCTTCGCCCGGTCACCGCAGGCGCCCCTCTGCCCCCGAAGTTGACGTCGCTCTCCGTCTCCCCGGTCTCCCAGCTTTTTTCCAGCTGGTCCCCGATCCTTCGCAGGCGCGACGCAAGCATTTGAGCCAGCGAGCACGGCGAAGGTCGGCGGCCGCTGCAGGTGGAGTCACCGGGCAGGAGCAAAGGCTGGTCTATCGGCAGCCAGCACATCTTCTCTGACAGAACAACTCTTCTCTCATTAAGTCTCGAAGATATATGATTCTCCTTTTCCTCTCCCATCAAACCTTAACTGTGTTTGTGTCCCCTCTTTCCCCCCGCTCTCTCTCTCTCTACTGTATTATTCATTACAGAGTCACATGGTGTGGGGTTTACATCATCTTTTCCCAAAAGAGAGGCAATGGTTAACTCTGAATCTCTCCTGGCTGGTTTGTTCTGAGGAGTCTTTTGTTATATGGTGTTCTGGGACATGGTGTTCTCTTGTCTTATTTCTTACTGTAAACGATACATTTTCAAAGAATGATCATCCCACTGGCTAGTGATATGAAAAACTTGCATTTACACCCATTACAGTTGCCGGTTTTGGCCATAAAAACTTATAATCCTTGTGAATTTCCGCTTCTATAATAAAACTGCGGAATTAAAAACTCTGGGAACTTGTGAACGGCAGCACCTTGTCCCTCTTCGGACTGTTTATAGAGAAGGACACATGCTTGTTTTGCGTCAGTGTCGAGTTCTTTGCTATGTCTTCCCTAAAATGGGCTGCATAACCAACAAACTAACAGCTTTATAGCATTTTAGCTTTTTCAACGATGATTGAGAAATATGGCTCAAGACGAACTTGATGCATTCAGGGAGCGCTGGAAAGAAGAATTAACGAGTAAAAAAGAAGAGCAAGGAATTGTTTGTGCTTCTTCCCCTTCCTGGGACGTTCCTGGTCAGTCAAGCCAAAGGGACTTGAAAAACAGGTATTTTGAAGACTTGAAACAAAATCTCAACAAAGACTGTAGTCCTTCACAACCAGAAGACGGTGGTTGCACTGGGGATGAAGGATGTTTTGGTGGAAGAAGAAGAGGAGGAGGAGGAAACGCTGCAGAAGAGCCCGTGGAGCAGCCTGAGTATGTGTCCATTGCACGTAGTTTGTTGGATGGGAGGACCAGTCCCTTGCTGGACAGGATTCAGGAGGAGAGAAGCAAGAGAAAGAGGCAGTATCATAACATGACCGATGCGTGCAGCACGTCCCTACAGCAGCAGCCGCAGAGAAAGGTTAAGAAAGACGAGAAGCTGCTGGATCTACTCATACAGGATCTGGTATGAGGAAGGCGATGATGATGGTAATGATTATGCTGATGTGGAAGGTGTTTAAAGTGTAAATAAAGTCTGTTTTAATCCCTCTTTTTTTACAGAATGAAGTCAATGACATTCCCTTTTTTGACATTGAGTTACCCTACGAGCTGGCATTGAAGATATTCCAGTATCTCAGCTGTACTGATCTAGGCAGATGTGCACAGGTAAGCTGCTGTGGCGAAACTAGTCTTGGAAGAACTTTAAATTATAAATTGATAAAGACAGGATTGAGCTTCACACCACATGGACAGAGATATTTTTATTTGTGTATAAAGACAATCTGATGAGAACTTTGGACAAACAGTCCCTGAGCAGCTTAGACTAGTTCATAAAGGTGTACAGACAAATCTGAGAGTGTGCAGTACGGTACTATAAATGGTAGAAAATGCCCCCAGAAGAAGCGATAAAAATGTAGGGATTTTTTTTTTTTTAATTTCATTTATTTATTTTTTTCATTTTCATTTACTTGCCACGTAAATACAAGTTGCACAGAAGTGTTATTAATCATTGAGCAGGAGAAAATGTCACTTGAGGAGTCATTCTGCGTTAGTTCCTTCAGGAAGTATGTCTGCGCATGTGCTTTTGTGTGCGTGTGTCACATTCTCCGGGTATTAATAATGAATCCCCAAAGAAGCTTGCACAAATATACATCAAATCACAACCAATTAAACAAAAATGGGTTTGCTGAAGTTCAAGTTTGAACAAAGTGTGTTTTACAGTACTGTTTCTGCAAATGGAGTGTGGTGGCTTTGAGGAGAGCAGTAGCAGCTTTTTATGCTTGAACAAAAAGGATTTTATTCTTAAACCAGAGGTTTGTCTCTGTAGTGATCCTTTCTATAAAGGTGCTTAGAATAACAATCTGAGCCTGTCAGTGGCAAAAACAAGCTCTAAGTGGATGCACTTTGGCAGTGTGCAGTTGCCCGCAGGGATTAAATTATAACCCGTTTCATTCAATACTGGACCAATTTCACCAGTTTCCATTAGTCCCTTCAACACAAATTTGTCATGGGACAACTAGGCTAAATAAGCTTAATTTTCTGACTAATCTTTAATTTCTGCTCTTTCCTTTTGAAATACCGGACAGTTTTACCATATCAGTCCTCTATTGATTGTTCATATAAAATCTGACAGAGCAAAAGCTTATTTTAAATGAATATCCTATAGCTCAAAGACTTATACGACCTTTGAAGAGAGGCTGCAAATAGAAACTGTTGCATGTCACCGTCAGGTGGGGACTCACTTTTTTTTGACCGACAGTTTCAGAATGCTTATGATAGTTTTGGGTCAATTTAGGTTTGGTTTCACTTTGCTTAGAGTAAAGGACGAAGCCCGAAACTTGGAGGCCTGGAGCAGATGTTTTGAGTAGACGCTAATAAGAAATCTCCTGCAGCAGAAGAAATGACAAATTGAAATTTGTGAACAGCGACAAACTTGCACCAGGTGGTTACACTGTGGAGTAGCAAAGAACTTTGCACTTACCCCAACATGCCGGGCAGCTTTAATATGCCTTACTCCACTTAACTAGGGAAATTGCATTTGGTGTGGCTGACCTCCAGCCAGTGATCTGTCTGGCAATGAGCTGGGCTTGTTAATGAATAAATCAAGTGATGCAAGCCCATAATGTATGCTGACTCAATTTACAGTCACACTGTCCAATCGTAGGTGAGCAAGGCATGGAAAGTCCTTGCAGAGGATGGCATTCTGTGGTTCAAGATGTGCACAAGGGAGGGTTATCATCAGGACGCCAATGTGTCTGACTCCCCCTGCTGGAAGAGCACGCTGCGAGACTGCAGGAACTCAGCCAAAATGGTGTGCTCCAACTGGAAGGTGGGCTCGGGTGGTGCAGCTGTGCTGAATCTGAATCACTTT